>NC_143392.1:49477880-49777880 GCF_980474605.1 Leiobunum rupestre
AACCTCTTCTAAATATTTTCCGTAATTTTTACTTGGCATGAGGTCGTCAGAGAACGTAGCGATTACTTTTTCTTAATGAAAAAAAATACAGTCATGATGGTCCTGTATGGGCAAACCTATGGAGTGGCGTCAACGTGGCCCGCCTCTTTGAGCACTTAGAGCACCAATCGAAACTCCTGGTAGTGCCTTTCCTTTTAACAATGTTGAACGTCGACCACATATTATAGGTTAATTTAAAGCCCACTTCACACTATAAACTTAATTTGGACACTTTCGAATAGGCCAAGCTTAAAGGGCTCCACTGGCGTTTGTATTTCGTCAGTTTCCCGCGAATTACGGACATAGGGAAAGCTTTCTGGGTGAATTTTTCAAACACCGGTCAGTGGGTGCCTGCACCAGTGTGAGAAATAAGGCACTATCACAGGCCAATCGCCCTGGTGACCACTTTATTAATTCAAAGTTTTTTCCCTTCAAGATTTTAGTTCATTATAAAAATTCTATATTAATCCCTAAAATTGTTTGGTCTTTGCTTCTATGCTGTGTGCTTGGCCTTATGTCAATTGTGTGTATGCATGGTTGACTAGGGGAGTCTGTCTACTCTACATTATAGAAGAAGCGAATGTAGCAGTAAGCAAAAAGAAATATAAACAGTCTCTCTCTCAGTAGGCTTGTTCGGGTCGGGTCTATAGCACATATTGTCAAGAATAGGTAATTTGACCATAAATTATGAAAGCCTGATTTTGCAAGGTTAAAAGTGGTAACTGGCCACAGGTCCAGTTTTAAAAAAATCGATATTTCTCACCCTGGCCTGCACGATTTTACTACGCATACGCCCTCTTTTAGCTACAGTAAGAGCTAGCGTATAAGCAGACGTTACTGACAATCAAAGTTTTAAAACTTTCGCGGAAATATATGAAAATATATTTTTATCCGTTGAAATAACTTACTTTATTATTACAATACAATAAAGAAAAGCATTCACTACCCGATTTACGCATTTTCCATTCTAGCAGACGCTACACACCCAAGAAGTGATATGAAACCTTCAGCGCCACCTAGAACCGTTTCGGTTGCGAGCTACGCCATATACCTAGTGTACGATAATTTTTCATTATGTACGATATTTTTACAAAGTTCGTACGATAATTCATTTTGAGGCTTCTGGCAACGCTGCGTTAAAGATTATAACATAGTAATCTCTAGTATTGCTGATAATATATCATAAGAGTAAGTATTTTATTAAAAAACTGTTTGATTTTTATAATGATTTTAACTCGGATTTTTATAATGTGTCTTTTACAGAGGTAGGAAGAAAATATGTTTGATCAAAGTCTATACATTTTGGACCTGCACATGTTTCAATTTCACTTTTTAAGTTTATTATTCATTACTCTCACTGAAAGGTTCGCCTAAAGCTTTATTTCATTTTGTTATATTTTGTATATTGAATTTGGAATTCCAAAAGTAAGATTTGCGTGTAATTCGCCGAATGTTAGGGAAGGTTCGCTGTTTTTAAAGTTCATTTTGGACCTGTACATGTTTCAATTTAAGTTTATTATTCATTACTCTCACTGAACGGTTCGCCTAAAGCTTTATTTCATTTTGTTATATTTTGTATATTGAATTTGGAATTCCAAAAGTAAGATTCTCGTTGAATTCTCCGAATGTTAGGGAAGTGTCGCTGTTTTTAAAGTTCATTTTGGACCTGTACATGTTTCAATTTAACTTTTTAAGTTTATTATGCATTCCCAGCAAACACAAACACGTCCTATGGACATCCGATAGACGTCACACTCGGATCTTGCCTTCGTCCGTAGGACATCCCAAAATCCGGGGTTGACGTCGGTTGGACGTTAAAGGACGTCCAAATGTCCGGTTTGTCTATAGCCGTAGTACGTCCCGGGGACGAGTTTTCGGACATCCAACGGCGATTACGGCGGTCGTCCCCTGGATGTCTTTCTATAAAACCTAGAGATGTCTTTAGGCCTTTAATTTGGTTCAATCATGGCTCAATAGGGATGAAACTAGGACGTTCATTGGATATCGTATTCTGAACAAATAATTTAAAAAGCCAAACTTGATATTAAAATTGTATTCAAAACATTGAAATACAAGATAATGGAAAAAATCCAGCAACAAGTGTACAATTTGAATGTAATAACACGAACTCTGCAAGTATTAGCAGTTAACATATAAATTACAAAACTTATATAGTTATTTAATTTTTATATAACAAAATAAATTTCGAACTAAACAATTAAAAATTAAATAACCTTCCTTATACAAATGTAAAAAACAAAACAATAAAATTAATTTTTAAATCAGAAGCAAAATAAAACTAAGCCATTTAATACTATTCCTTAAAAAAAATTAAGACTATCGGATGAAAAATGTACTCTAGAAATTACTGTTTCTCGAAGCTTAATTTTAATATTTATCCAAATCTTACTTTTGGAATTACAATTAAACTATATAATATATCACAGTATAAAATAAAGCTTTAGGCGAACCGTTCAGTGAGAGTAATGCATAATTAACTTAAAAAGTTAAATTGAAACATGTACAGGTCCAAAATGAACTTTAAAAACAGCGAACCTTCCCTAACATTCGGAGAATTACACGCAAATCTTACTTTTGGAATTCCAAATTCAATATACAAAATATAACAAAATGAAATAAAGGTTTAGGCGAACCGTTCAGTGAGAGTAATGAATAATAAACTTAAAAAGTTAAATTGAAACATGTACAGGTCCAAAATGAACTTTAAAAACAACGAACCTTCCCTAACATTCGGAGAATTCAATGCAAATCTTACTTTTGGAATTACAATTTAACTATATAAATAATCACAGCATAAAATAAAGCTTTAGGCGAACCGTTCAGTGAGAGTAATGAATAATAAACTTAAAAAGTTAAATTGAAACATGTACAGGTCCAAAATGAACTTTAAAAACAACGAACCTTCCCTAACATTCGGAGAATTCAATGCAAATCTTACTTTTGGAATTACAATTTAACTATATAAATTATCACAGTATAAAATAAAGCTTTAGGCGAACCGTTCAGTGAGAGTAATGAATAATAAACTTAAAAAGTTAAATTGAAACATGTACAGGTCCAAAATGAACTTTAAAAACAGCGACACTTCCCTAACATTCGGAGAATTCAACGAGAATCTTACTTTTGGAATTCCAAATTCAATATACAAAATATAACAAAATGAAATAAAGCTTTAGGCGAACCGTTCAGTGAGAGTAATGAATAATAAACTTAAATTGAAACATGTACAGGTCCAAAATGAACTTTAAAAACAGCGAACCTTCCCTAACATTCGGCGAATTACACGCAAATCTTACTTTTGGAATTCCAAATTCAATATACAAAATATAACAAGATGTAATAAAGCTTTAGGCGAACCTTTCAGTGAGAGTAATGAATAATAAACTTAAAAAGTGAAATTGAAACATGTGCAGGTCCAAAATGTATAGACTTTGATCAAACATATTTTCTTCCTACCTCTGTAAAAGACACATTAAAAAAATCGAGTTAAAATCATTATAAAAATCAAACAGTTTTTTAATAAAATACTTACTCTTATGATATATTATCAGCAATACTAGAGATTACTATGTTATAATCTTTAACGTTTGTGTAGAACGCATTATGTACTTTATGGTGACCGATTCCAAACTATCGAGCAAAGACTATATAAGCTTTGCTATCCAGTAATAGCGTCGTACAAAAGAAACTACAAACTGGGCTACCAGATATTTTAAAAGGACTTTAGCGCGGCCAACTTAGATCAGCTTTTTCGCAGTAATTGGCTGTGATTGTAGAAATAATTCATCAAATGAAAATAATGGAATTAAAAATTAAGAAAATAATAATATAAAAAAAATTAAGAACAGAAAAAATTAATTAAATAATTAAGTAGTTTTGATTTAACACGTAATTTCCTTAATTCAGGGACGATTTGTGTTTGCTGGGTTACTCTCATTGAACGGTTCGCCTAAAGCTTTATTTTATATTGTGATTCCAAAAGTAAGATTTGCATTGAATTCTCCGAATGTTAGGGAAGGTTCGCTGTTTTCAAAGTTCATTTTGGACCTGTACATGTTTCAATTTAACTTTTTAAGTTAATTATGCATTACTCTCACTGAACGGTTCGCCTAAAGCTTTATTTTATACTGTGATATATTATATAGTTTAATTGTAATTCCAAAAGTAAGATTTGGATAAATATTAAAATTAAGCTTCGAGAAACAGTAATTTCTAGAGTACATTTTTCATCCGATAGTCTTAATTTTTTTTAAGGAATAGTATTAAATGGCTTAGTTTTATTTTGCTTCTGATTTAAAAATTAATTTTATTGTTTTGTTTTTTACATTTGTATAAGGAAGGTTATTTAATTTTTAATTGTTTAGTTCGAAATTTATTTTGTTATATAAAAATTAAATAACTATATAAGTTTTGTAATTTATATGTTAACTGCTAATACTTGCAGAGTTCGTGTTATTACATTCAAATTGTACACTTGTTGCTGGATTTTTTCCATTATCTTGTATTTCAATGTTTTGAATAAAATTTTAATATCAAGTTTGGCTTTTTAAATTATTTGTTCAGAATACGATATCCAATGAACGTCCTAGTTTCATCCCTATTGAGCCATGATTGAACCAAATTAAAGGCCTAAAGACATCTCTAGGTTTTATAGAAAGACATCCAGGGGACGACCGCCGTAATCGCCGTTGGATGTCCGAAAACTCGTCCCCGGGACGTACTACGGCTATAGACAAACCGGACATTTGGACGTCCTTTAACGTCCAACCGACGTCAACCCCGGATTTTGGGATGTCCTACGGACGAAGGCAAGATCCGAGTGTGACGTCTATCGGATGTCCATAGGACGTGTTTGTGTTTGCTGGGTAATGTTCAATACATTGATGTACCACTTAGTATTTAAACCTTTGAAGAGTTATCGGAATTTAAGTGATGTGTGCATCTACGTACCATGTGAAAATAGAAAACACAAACCCCTTTGGCCTTGGGTGTACAAACTTTGTGGCATCGCTTATTCTATGCACAGACCACTTATCCCAAGAGGGACAGGTATCGCTGGTAGTAATAGATTTTTTTTGTCTTGAATGTGATATGGCTTATTTTAGAGTGCACCCTCTCATGGCAAATAGAGACAGTTTTGAAATGTCGAAAGTCTAGCACGTGAAGAAATAAAAACGCATTGTGGAAGCTGGCTTGCGCATGACTTTTCAATTTTAGTCTCGTAAAATAAAGAATTTTCACGAGCTATTTTCTGTTTGCTGTTAAAAAAGCCGCATCATCCCGGTTTTAAAATTGTACTGGGTAAATTGAATCATTCAAATATAATAATGTTTTTGGTGACAATTTCCTATGCCAATGATAAATTTACGAAGATAAACAGAAAAACATTTAAATAAAAACTTAATAAACCTAATCCCATGCATACCAAAAATCGCAACAGTGAGTACCTACATATGTTGATATACTTTTATAAATTTAATTAACTTTTTATTGGTTATTTTACGGAAAGATAAATTAACAGCCTGTTTTCCCAAATATTAGGTGATATATGTTTCGGATCGTTAGATATGATATAATTTTAATGGTTTTAAAATAATTTCTACAAAGTACATATTTTAAAATATAGTAATTAATCAACCATTTGGGTGGTTTTATTTCTAATCAATTTAGAAAGAAGCGAATAGTTTTGCAAAAAAGCGTGTGCAAAATCTGAGCTAGCATAGATTTTTGATTTATTTTTCAAAATTAGGGTCATTTATCGATTCGCGGAGATTTTTGTAGTAGCGTGCCAACTGACAAAGACATATGTCATTTTGGCCAGTAGAGTACAATCGTGGCATATTAATTTTTGAACTGTGCAACTTCGATCACTAGAGTAAAAAATAAGCATATCATTTTGTGATCCGTGTGCAGCTTTGTTCAAAAGCGTGCAAAATTTATTTGCCTCTGCTCAATGTATTTCTATCAGTTAGGACTAGTCGAAGTGTTTGTCCAGTGATGTTGAAGTTATCAATTTTAAATTGATTTTTCCTTGAACGTAAACAAGAGGTGTGCAAATACCATTTTTTGGGGATCGAATCGAATATCAAATATTTTTTCAAGGCACCAAATCGAATATTTATAACGTCAAATAATTTGGTCGAATATTTTTAGAGCAAAATTTCAAGCCAGTTAATTGATCAAATACCAAATAGTATTTCGAATACCAAATAATTCAACTATTTGGTTTTGAAATAACTAAATAGTTTGCATATTAGTCGAAAAATAGAAAAGTAATTGAATTACTGTTCACTTTACTTGCAATAGTAAAATACTAAAACAAATGTATAATTTATATTTTATTTTTTTAATAAATTTAAACTTTAAGAAACCTAATGAGGCCGTCAAAGAAACAAAATCAGAAGATCTATTGAATCCAGACTTATGGCCAACCAGTATATCATGTGCCCAGTTGGGGAAACAAAAGGGCAAAGCCAGAAAAGTTTGGGGGATAATGGAGGAAGATATTGATGGCCTATCTAGTGCATCTCCATATATCGACTTTGAGGTATCAAACTGCATAAAAGGTACAAAAATTGAAGATTTAAGTGAACACCTTTAAAGTCTAAAATTCGACTATCGTAAAATAGAAATATCGGATGTTAATAGATGGACAACATCCTTTAGGATCGAATGTCATAGATCCCAAGAAAAGTTTGTGCGGGAAAAATCAAACTGGCCCACTGGAATGAACATATTTAGAGCATCAAAGATACAATATTAGCTAAAAACTGGCCATAGATCTTCTAACAAATGACTTTCTCTAAATCAACTAAAGTAACTTAAATACTAATTCTATTCTAAAGAAAATTGAAAAAACTAATGAACAAGGAGCAAAGAGGCTCAAAATTGCCCATATAAACATAAGAAGTGTAAAACAAAAAGTAACAAATGTTGAATATATTCTCAAACAAAACTGTATAGATATCTTAGACTTACCCGAGACATGGCTCCAAGATGAGATACCGGACGTCATTTGCAATATACCTGGGTATACTATACTTAGAGAGGCCAGAATGTATAAAAGGGGTGGTGGAATAGGTGTGTACTATAAAAGTAAACTCCCAGTCTCTAAAATTACAAAAGAAAATAATCAAAACGACGAGGTATTCCCAATCGAAACTTTATGGATAGATATTGACTTTCCAAATTAAAGTAAATTTGTAATCGGTGTCCTATATATTCCTCCCCAAAATACCATTAATAACACGAGTGTATTTCTGCGACAAAATATTGATGAATTCTTAAGTAAAGAAAAAACAGAAATAATCTTAATGGGTGATACAAATTGTAATCTACTTGCCAAGAATGAAAATCAATAAAATTTTACATGACAATAATTTATTATCAGACCCTCAAGATATAGTAAATTACATGACAGATTATTTTATGGGAATGGCTGAATAACTAATGTCTACCATGAATTATGATATTCCATTAAACAACGATTGCAGTGTTAAAAATAATGATGGATGTAATAGAGCAGTCCTAAATAGTTTAACAGAAGACGATGTTTTTAAAGTCCTGAAAAGCATTAAAACAAATAAAGCTACAGGAATGGATGGCCTATCCCCTACTTTTATAAGAAACCTAGCAGCAGTTATTGCAAAATTTGTAACAGACCTGATAAAATTCTCCTTTTCGAGTGGAGTCTTTCCAAATGAATGGAAGATTTCAAAAATAGTACCAGTGTATAAAAAGGGAGATGACAGTGACCCATCAAACTACGCCCTATTAATGTACTGGCAACTTTATCCACAACATGTGAAAGAATAGCATATACCAATATTGAGAATCAACGGGTGCCTTTTATGAAAATCAGTCTGGTTTCAGAAAGGGTTTTTCTACTACTTCGTCCATTTTTAACATATATGAACATATTCTGGATCATTTAGAAAAAGGACGATATGTAATTATAACGTTTATAGATCTATCAAAAGCATTCGATACAGTTCAACACAATCTCTTATTAGAAACACTGAAAAATGCCGGTATTGATGGGAAAGTACTATCGTGGCTTCGGTCGTATCTGAGTGACAGAACACAAATAGTCATGCATAATGGGTTCTCATTAAAACCAATGAATGTAAAGCACGGAGTACCACAAGGCAGTGTCATGGGCCCTTTATTATTTAATTAATATACAGCTGACCTACACAAATCACTTGAAAACTCCCTGGCAAATGAATATGCGGATGATGACGCTATATTAGGAGCGGACGAAAATCTTCAGGTTGCAATAAAGAATATGGAAAAAAACCTAAATAATATAAGCATTAAACTCCTTACAAAAGGACTTTGTTTAAATAAATCTAAGACAAATTTCTTAATCTTTAGTCCAAATAGAGAAATGAAAAAAAATGCATCAGATATTGAAACCATCTGCCACGGTACAATCAAGAGAACAAGCTCATTCAAATATCTGGGTCTCTGGATAGATGACAATTTAACATGGGCCCCACATATTGACTACACTGTAAAGAAAATTAAGACCAGACTATGGTTATTAAGACCACTACAAAACTCACTATCCACTGACACTCTTAGAATGTTATATAAAGTACTAATTAAACCAAAACTGGATTATGGAAATATATTCTAAAAAACAGCCAAAAAATCCACAAAAATAGATTACAAAGCCTATTTAAAATGATAGTAAAACTTATTGCAAAAAAATGCAAAATATTCTTCCTTATCAGAAGCTATCAAAATAGCGAATGCAACGAATTTGCAACAAAATTACGAATTAAACTTACTTCTCTTTATATTTAAAGTTAGGCAAGAAAAAGCCCCGCCGTATATTAATGATTCTGGACCATCTAAAATTATGGATCAATTTAGAACTTCCTGGTTTTCACATATTAAAACATTTATTTTATTTTTAAAATCTTTGTATGAATTTATACTTTTTAGTTCATCGTTCATCTTATTCCACATAGTAACTGAATTTCTCTTTACACTTTTTGAACCACATTTTCGAATTTTTTCTACATGGAAATTATTTCTATGTAGAAAAAATTCGAAAATGTGGTTCAAAAAGTGTAAAGAGAAATTCAGTTACTATGTGGAATAAGATGAACGATGAACTAAAAAGTATAAATTCATACAAAGATTTTAAAAATAAAATAAATGTTTTAATATGTGAAAACCAGGAAGTTCTAAATTGATCCATAATTTTGTCCCACCCCTAAATTAAGTTTTAAATTAATGGACGGTGGACCCTTTTGTAAACAAGTGTAAAACTTAAAAGTTGTTCCAATAAAAAGCATTTTATTATTATTATATAACTAAACTTTTTCAAAGAAAACATTTACAAACAAAATTTAAAACACACATTTTTAAAGTTTAACTACCCCAGGTCCAAGTCAGTTAGCGACTTTTATTCTTTAGTAACTACTAACCACAATTGAAGTCAAAGGATCTGCAATATTTTTCATGCTTTGCGAACACTTCATTAAAATCTCGAGTTTTTAAATATATGTAAAACACGAAGGAGCAGATCTTTTATTACAAATAAAAAAATAATATTTAATTTAATTTATAATAATTTTAAGGCCGAAGCTATTCCGGCCGCATTAGCCCCCAGACTATTCCGACCGAAACTTTCGGCCAGAATAGCTTTCAACTAAAATGTGGCTAAATCGGCTGGAACTTTCGACCGGAATAGCTGAAGAATTGTTGGAGGCTATTCCGGCCAAAATTTTCCAAACCGAAAGTTTCGGCCGGAATAGTCGTCCATCAGCAACCAGCTAATTCGGCCGACTTTTTCCCGTAGTAAAGTTTCGGCCGATTTATACAGCCCAGTGAGGGCCGTCTAATCCGGCCGAAACTTTCCTTTTATAAAAAAATTACTAAACCTTAATTTTAATGGTAAATCGTGTATTATTCAGAATCATTGCTATTGAGAAAAAGAAGCAAACTTATCGAACCATTAATACTAACCATTTAACTGACTTTTTGCCAATTATTATTTTTCGTTTTCACCTTGGAGAGTAGAGACCCGAGGCGATAAATTCCCAACGAACTTCATCTCGAATAATATTACTCTTCCGGTAATCCGGGACAGACGAATAAAAGTTTTCGTTTGGATTACACTACACTCGTTTTGGAATCGTTATGTTTCTAATAATGAGATAAATTCTTACTGAATATGAAATAAATTAATTGTTTTCTAGTTGAATAAACATAAATATAGTGAGAGCTATAAGTCGCATGTTTATGGTGGATCAACGAATTTTGCATGTCTGCCACCAGGTTTAACAAAGCTAGGAGTGCTTGGCGCTAGTTACCCAAAAACGAGTTTAAGCAGATGATTTTTGTATTTACTAGGTACTCCCTTTAGTAGGTGGTTTACCCTAAAACGTTTTATTCGCCTGTTCTCGGGGTAGGATTTACCCTGTCCCGAATTTTGTTCGCTTGTTCCAGAGCTCAAACGTTACACTTTTTACTCCTCCTCCAAAGGAGGTGTAGAGGGAGTAATCTAGCTTAAATTGTATAGAAAATTCGTCGGCTTAAATTTCGTTTCACGAAAACATAACGGGTTTTGAACATCTTCACATGTGGCAAGATTTTAATAACGAATATCCGATTGTTAAATGCTATTTAATAACTTTAAAAGTTGCTTGATGAATTAGACCTAAGGTGGTGTCTTGGGTATTAGCCTAGCTGATAATTATTATTATTAAATAAATACGAAAAATGAGTCCTATATTGATGATCTCACCACCGGTCGCCATCTTAAAAACAAAACAAATATATAAGCTTTAACCTCTAACTACTCCCTTCTTACTCGAACTCGTTTTTTTCGTCAAGATAGTATTGGAGTAAAATGACGTCATAGGGCTACACTTTTGAACCTGCTCAAAAACCCCAGAACAGGCGAAAAAAAAACCACCTAATGATAGTCTGTCGTAGAGCGATTGCGTAATCGGAAGTTTTGGATCAGGTACGTTCTTGCGTACTATCCGTTTGCAAAATAGCTGCTGGTTTCAGTTCGTTATCAATACGAGCAAAAACACGTTTATTAGTACAGGAAAGTTAGCTCAAAATTTAGGTGAACCCGCAACAAATTAAAACAAAGCTGAAAGTTTCCTACTTTTTAGATTTCGGGGCGCTCTTTCACGTGGTGTGGTCTCCGGTGTTCTCCCATTTGGTGGAATTTCCGCCATCTTGGAAAATGGTAGCCAAAATGCAGTGAAAATTCAATATCTTCCGTTTGGCTTATCCAATTTACATGAATATGTCGCATCTTTTATGTTCTTATGTATTTTGTCATATTATGCACCGGAAGTGCGTAATTTGAGCCGGAAGCTAAGACCAATTTCACAAATTTGGTAATTATCGACGTTATAAGCATAATATAACGTTAGGTAGAATTTTTATTCTTGAAACACTGACATAGTTTCCTCCGTTTTATATAATGGCGGGAAAAATAAATGTTACATCAACTTTGGTTTTATTAATTTAATAAATATTTTTTGGAACAATTTACTTTAATATTGTCTAGTAAAGATTCTAGAAAATGTTATAAAATAAAACCTACATATCAAGCACAAACTATTTTTTAATAGATATAATGAAAAATATCTATTCATCGGCATCCTCGTCTAAGAGTTCCGTATCGAAATCTCTACGTTCATTGGTACAAGATATTCCCTTGCATCGCCTACAAATCGAGGAACAGATTAGACCAATCTTTCGGCATTCACATTTCAAATCGCAGAGGTCTTTGCATTTACAAGAGATCATCTGAAGAATCTCGGCCGGTGCTGGTTCAAGAGTGGTTATGATGGGACGAAGTTCACTACCCACTTGTTTTTTCCAATCCCAATCTGTTGCGTTGAGGCCGTTACCTAGCCAAGTTTGAACTTGGTGAAAGACACGCACGGTATGAGTGTTGTTTCGCAGCTGCGCTATTTGGTGGTAGTGATACTAGCTGAAATTTTGAGCTTATAGATGACCCAGCTGTTGATTTTGTAAATGCGTGGAACCGTTGTCCGTCCAATGTATCCGTTTCATTTGCTCCATAAAGTCTCAACAAAAACATTTCACCGACTCTAGATACTTCGTCATGGGTTGAGCTAGGCAAGCAAAATATTTTTACGGCTTGTCGAAGTTCTTCGTTCTTCTTTAAAATATTAAACGCCTTTTTCTTTCCTTGTCGATAAAGTGCTGATGTTGTGTCGCAGCCAGTCATAGCGTGAAGGAACGGTAAAATCTGAGTCATATCACCTAATGTCTCTTGAACGTCTTTTATTTAAATAATTTTATCGGATTTATTTTCGTGTTTTGGCTTTACGAAATAAATATTACTTTTAAACGTGGGACGCGATAGTGCAATTAGCAAAACCAGTAAGTCAGTGTCTTCTCCGACCAGCGCTATATTTTCGTGAATTTCTTCAAGCGCTAATTCAACTGTAGTGCTAACAATAAGGGTATCGGCATCTTCTTTAGCTTGCTTTACTGTGAATCCGTGTTCCTGGAACTTGATTAACAAGTTCTCAATAAAAGACTGCTTGTTTCAAGGATTTTTCAGGAATGTTTCTTGAGATGTCGAAACTTGAATACTGTCCTCTTTTATCATGTCAGTAGCCATAATTTTAGAATATCTCCTACGTTGCTCCTCACCTTTTGTCGTTAGTATTTCGTTGTATCCACCAAAAACTATAGTGGCATTAGTACCATAATGTGTTTTAACAAATTCTAAATACCGGGAAAGAACTTCACCGTAAGTGCATGGACGAGGCCACACTACTCGGTGAAGTAGAAACCCACCATCTACGACTAAATGATTGAAATCCAAGTTCAATTGGTTTGATGAACTATTTTCTTCTAGTATGTTGGCTAGAGTAGCTTTGTTTGTTTTCCTGGCGATTGGTGACAGCTCAAATTGAAGATATGTCTCTCAATTTGCTCAGCGTTGTAAGGCACTGGCAATTCTAACAAAAAGTTGCTGTGGGTTTACAATTACCTCGTCTTCGTCAAATCGAACGGAATTTTTCATCGCTGCTAATGGTTTTACTTTGTCATTTCTTTGTAGCTTCACTTCAAAAAAGTCCTTCCTACCATGCGCTTTATGGATTCACTATCTACTTCTAAAGCTGAATCACTATTTATTGTAGCTTATGCGATTAAACCTGAAGCAAGAGACACCAGGGAAGACTCTATCTTAAATGGCGAGTAGTCTCTCAACCATCCATAAAGTTTTGACGAGTCTTTGACGTCACGTGCTTGTCTAGAGTCTCTAACTTCGACGTGTTGTTCAGATGTAGCTGCAGTGACGTCACAATAATCTTCTAGGGCCTTACTTATAAGGGCACATACTGGAGTTGTTAACACCAATCTAGCAATTGTACTTTCAGTTAAACCACGTCCGCTTGTTAGCCCACCCACCACCTTCATAGATCGCAGCAGAACTTGTTCGATTGTCATGTCAGACCAGATTCCGGACCAATATTTATTTGAGCGTCTAACGGTAAAATACCCATTTTTAGTGAAATTGTTAAACTCTTCTAACGACATTGAGTTTTCGAGCTCAGAAATTTGCTGTAGGTATAGGTGAGCTGATTTGGCGTAAGCTAAATTTCCCGAAGCGTGTAAATAACGCAACATTTTTGAACACAGTATAAGTGTAAAGACCAATGTCCACTTCACTCGTCTCTAACAAACAAGCGCATGACTTAAACAAGCTCAAAATATAATACCCATAATTTAGCTGTTCAACTTGTCTTGCTTATGTTTTCTTTCAGAGTCTCAATAATTGAAGATATTTTTCGTACTTCATAACACTCCTGCATCTCCTTAGTAGTTATTACATTAAACATTTACTACGTGTGTTTACGATTGATATTTTCCTTTAGACTTTCATCTATTGTGGGCATAGTATCGAGTATAAGCTTTCCAATCTATGGTGCTATCCAATCGTAATTTCACTGCTCTTAACCATTCATCACTTCGAATTGCTGTACGATTTTCTAGAGTTGTTTTTATTTGAAAAGTTTCAACCAAATGTACTTTTCTTTTATTTCCCAATGGTTTTCGAACTGATCTAGATACATCTTCACCACATAACAAGCAATATTGTTTAAAATCAAAAGTTGACGTCTTCGATCTTAAATGTGTTTCCTCATTTTAAGTAGACGTACTGGCCTCTTGTAATTTTTTAATATTATCGTCACGAGTATATTCCCTTCTGCAGTTGTCATGTAACCGAACCTCGGACAGATTTTGGAGTTTTTCACGCAGCCCGTCTTTCCTTCTTAAACTTGCACTAACGAACGTTGGTAATCCGCTCGTAAGTATTGTAGTTTTTCACAGATTATACATTTATTATCCATTTTAAATGAAGAAAAATACGAAATATTTTAGAGTTTTAACATCTTTCTTCTGCTAAAACTCAATCGCGACTGACCCCATGCTTAGGTAAAAATGAACTCAATTATTTTTGTTTTCTTTATGGTACGAGGTCCAATTTTAGTGTTTCGATGCCCTCTCACCTCCAAGGTCGTTTCGGTGAACACCCGTACGAAGATTGAAAAAAAGCCGTAGGTCGTAACAGCTCGGGGATAGGTCGTCGTGTCCATATTTGTCAAAAGGGTTTTTTTTTTAACAGCTGCGAAATTCAAGTATTTCTCCCTTGCGTAGGGTCACACGAAGTAATTACACAACCGGAAATAAAATTATGCCAAACTATTAAAAAGATAGTTTTCAATCAAATACCCAAAAAATTAAAGCAATTAACAGTGGTCCTAATCGAAAATAGGCTCTGATTAGAAAGTACGATCAGTTGAAGCGTAATCGCGATTCGCGAGTAAGGCGGGTTGGACTACACGTGGCGTGTTACCAATGCAAAAAATTATACCCTAGCATTATATGTAAATAATTCCATACTGCCGGGATTGTGCCTAAAAAGAATAAGTGCAATTTGATAGTTTACGTAACTTCTAAAAAGTAATAAATCACAATTCTTTCCAAGTGGCCTAACATATCAAGCATAATTAGGCACTTCCTAAATGGGATAAGCCATACGAGAGATATTGAATTTTTACTGAATTTTGGCCACCATTTTCTACGATGGCGGAAATAACACCAATGGGAGAACACCGGAGACCACACCACGTGAAAGAGCGCCCCAAAATCTATAAAGTAGGAATCTTTCAGCTTTGTGTTAATTTGTTGCGGCTCAAAACCTATTTTTCCTGTACTATATGTTTCAAATTCGAAAATAACTACCTTCTGAAATTAAACGAATGTTTAGTAATTTTTTATATTACGATTCAATTTGTGACCGAAAACTACGGGTACGACCTCTTTTAACGGCAAAAGAAAACAGTAAGAGGTAATTGCTTTATTATTACAATTCAAAACAGAACAGCATTTAGTGCCAGCTTTACACATTTTTGATTCTTAGCAGACGCTACACACTCAAGAAGTGGCGTGAAAACTTCAGCGAATAATGCATCATACAGTTTTAAAAGCGTTTTAATTTTCATTGAGCCTTGGCTGCATCAAGCCGCGATTTCGTTACTTGGCAGTTTCCAAACACAAGGAACAATTCGCAGAAGCTTGTTAGTCCTTACAATGTTTGTCACATAATGATTTACGTTGCATTGACGAAACCGACTATCATTTAATAATTTTGCATTGAATGAATGGGAAGTGTCATACTTATTTTACTATGTTACTTATGCTATATCTCGCTCGCACTCACTAGCTTGAGATCTGCTGATGCTCGCAGATTTTTTAGCGCCTCAGTCGTTGATCCTTACATTTCACTCTTTTTGGATCGCTTAAATTGGCGCTCCTCTCATTATCGATTTGTGATATTTTAAATGCTTAAAAACCGCTCAAAAGTAAAGGAGCGCCCATAAAATTCTTCAATGTACGTGTTCCATAAAAGCAATACGAATAGTCCGGGCCATGCAGACGAGTCGCAAGGGGAGGGGGGAGGTTGAAAATTGAAAATTTATGAAAAAAAATTAAAATTCTGGAAGTAGGGGTGGGAATCAACAACATTTCTAATCCGCTTCTAGGTATCGAAGGGGGAGAGGGCGGCAAATTGAAAAATCTATAACACTGATTTAGAGTTTCGAGGGAGTCGTGTAATTGAAAAGAACCAGCGACTATTGCTCCAACACTTGGGGGAAATGCTTATCGCCGCCCCTGTTTAAACCAGACAGTCTCGGAAACCATGTTTAAAGCTAGTGAGGTTCTAAACAGAATAAAGTTAATGTACTAAATATAGACCTCAGTATCTTTCCTGAATTTTTTTAGAAATGTAAAACGTCTTTCTGTAAGAACCAGCGACTATTGCTCCAACACTTGGGGGAAATGCTTATCGCCGCCCCTGTTTAAACCAGACAGTCTCGGAAACCATGTTTAAAGCTAGTGAGGTTCTAAACAGAATAAAGTTAATGTACTAAATATAGACCTCAGTATCTTTCCTGAATTTTTTTAGAAATGTAAAACGTCTTTCTGTAAGAACCAGCGACTATTGCTCCAACACTTGGGGAAAATGCTAATCGCCGCCCCTGTTTAAACCAGACAGTCTCGGAAACCATGTTTAAAGCTAGTGAGGTTCTAAACAGACTAAAGTTAATGTACTAAATATAGACCTCAGTATCTTTCCTGAATTTTTTTAGAAATGTAAAACGTCTTTCTGTAAGAACCAGCGACTATTGCTCCAACACTTGGGGAAAATGCTTATCGCCGCCCCTGTTTAAACCAGACAGTCTCGGAAACCATGTTTAAAGCTAGTTAGGTTCTAAACAGACTAAAGTCAATGTACTAAATATAGACCTCAGTATCTTTCCTGAATTTTTTTAGAAATGTAAAACGTATTTCTGTAAGACCGACGATAAATATCCAAAACCCTAGCACGAAGTCATTGCATGACGGTGTACTTTTTCCTACACACTAATTTCCTAAAAAACACACATTGAAGGGTTGAAATGTCAGCATAGGCATACTGTAGTACTAGGCCTATATGTGGGTAAATTATGACCACTCGAAAAACCAAAACGCGACCCTAAGTTGCAACTTTTTCCGTGTGGAATTTGTATATTTTATTTCAGTAAGTTAATTATCAAATAAGACTAATAATATCCTTAAATTTAATGAAATATAATTAATATAAAACATTATGCATTGTTATAATACATTCTAAATAAATTAGATCAAACAATTAAACCTTTCCGTTAATATTCTTAATCATATATAAATTATCTTCCGTCGCGTACCCTACTTCGTCGTAAAATGTATTTTTCCACCCTACAGAATGTTGACAGATTGAAACTTGAAACTGGTAAACCTAGCCTTAGTAGTAGTACTACTACAAAGAAAACTACAAAAGAATCTGTACAAAGCCGCAAGCGAGAAATGTTGCTCCTGGTGCCAAAACAACAAAATTGTGCCTTCGATGGAATCTATTCACTAATCACTAATCACAAGGTATTTTAGAAAATCTATGAAAAGTGTGATTTTAGATACAGTAGAATTGACGACGGGCAGCATTTAGTTTTATGCAGAAAACAAAATATAATTGTTATCAAGAATAAACAATCAAGCAATATATTTATAATATTAATATAAATATTGAAATATAAATTGAAAACCTTAATTTTTTCACTCAATATATACACGACGATGAAGTATTAAATATGTACTGAAATCTTAAGGGCTTTTTTTCCAATGATATACATGGTGACACGTCACGCTTGTAAATTAATTTCCAAGGGGTAATTCTATGGAAAGTAGTTATGAAAAATGCCCTATGAAAATACAACCCACCGGGTAAGGTTCCATAGATAGGACGTCAGAGAAACTGATTGAAAAACTTCATCTACAATTGAAACTTTCCGTATAGAGGCGAATCTTCTTAACTCCAAACATATAGCAGACATTCGCTCTCCGTGGGGCTTTAGTTTTGCTTTGTCTTGGTCAAGCGGTTACAGGGGCCACTAGAAAACAATTAATTTATTTCATATTCAGTAAGAATTTATCTCATTATTAGAAACATAACGATTCCAAAACGAATGTAGTGTAATCCAAACGAAAACTTTTATTCGTCTGTCCCGGATTACCAGAAGAGTAATATTATTCGAGATAAATTTCGTTGGGAATTTATCGCCTCGTGTCTCTACTCTCCAAGGTGAAAACGAAAAATAATAATTGTCAAAAACTCAGTTAAATGGTTAGTATTAATGGTTCGATAAGTTTGCTTCTTTTTCTCAATAGAAATGATTCTGAATAATACACGATTTACCATTAAAATTAAGGTTTAGTAATTTTTTAATAAAAGGAAAGTTTCGGCCGGATTAGACGGCCCTCACTGGGCTGTATAAATCGGCCAAAACTTTTACTACGGGAAAATGTCGGCCGGATTAGCTGGTTGCTGATGGACGACTATTCCGGCCGAAACTTTCGGTTTGGAAAATTTCGGCCGGAATAGCCTCCAACAATTCGTCAGCTATTCCGGCTGAAAGTTTCGGCCGTTTTAGCCACATTATAGTTGAAAGCTATTCTGACCGAAACTTTCGGCCGGAATAGTCTGGGGGCTTATGCGGCCGGAATTTTCGACCGAAATAGCCACTCCGTATTTGGCCACCAATAATTTATTGAACTCAAAAATTCAAAACCGAAAAATCTAAAAAGTTGCTTACTTCAACCTTTCTCCCAGTTATTAGTTTTGTTTTCAACGTGGTTTACGTTTTAGTTTTACTTTGCTATTCTAGAAAATTCCAACACGAGAATAATCTAGCCAATAGGCACTAGAATAAACAGCTTCTGCCTTTCGCTAAGAAGTTTTAATACACCCGGTATGAATAATGGACGTGCAAGGTACTCTTTATATGGTCCTTGTCGCTGTGGCCTAAAGAGAGGTTCCAGAAATAAGCACTAGTTCGGAAATTTCACAGCGTCCTCCTCTGATGGCCTTGAAACTCAGCCAATTAGAAAAAGACCCGCGGTTATTCGACCAGTTTGCAAACTATTTGAAAATACCAAATACTTTTTTGCTATCTTTTCGAATATTCAACTATTTGATCAAGAAATCGAATATTCGCGAACTTTCCCAAGTGCTATTCGATTCGACAAATCGAATATTCGATTTGGTATTCGATTGAATTATTTGGTCTAAACAAATATTTGGCACACCCCTAACTGTCTGAAAACGTAAGGGCCACTTTTGCTAGCGTGTAAACTATACCGAACTTAAAAAGCTGTAACCTGAGTAGAAGGATTGTAGCTTCAAAATATTTTAAACATTTTTTTAATCTCAGCAAGAGTTAAATTTAAAGAAAGGAAAAAGGGATAGTTAAAAACATGTTAAATATGATTATTTATTTTAAAATAAATGGTAAAAAAGCCAATTGGTATTGTACACTTTCCGCCACCCTGGCTTCGAAAGAAAAGCACACAACTTAAATTTATTATAAGGACAGGTAACCCTTAATACTGGGACAGTTGCGAAGTATTGATTTTAAAAAAATATGTTAATTTACGTCACGTTAAATAAATGCAGAAATACGTAAGGCATAATTGTGAAATAAATTTGCTCGTCCATTCGCACACCATGAAACTGAACTCCTTTCTTCCAGACCGGGAAATAAACAAAAATTAAATAGTATTTTAATCAGTGATTTATAGTATTATCTCGCAACACCACTTTTGATTTTGAATAAAACCTTAACAACTAATTTCGTGGTTGTTTATCATTGGGTAATTTATTTTACACAACGCTAAAGTAATAAAAATAATATTTTTTCCTACTGGTTTGTAATTGTTGAAATCCAAACCAATGCTCGATTTTTTCGACTGTTAAAAATTAAATCGCTTTAGTTAAATTATTTTAAAAGCTCAAACAAAATTTTTGAAATAACGTACCAACCATTTTTCCTGGTATAAGAAAATTGCGGGCGCTAGCAAAGCTCATAGCTCTTTGGCATTTAAACAGATTACCCATTCAATAGTTTTGTTTCTCTAAACAGTGTGGAAAGTATATTTTGTTAAAAAACAGTAAATTAAATAGTGTTTTTTTGCTATTCATAGTAAATTTTGTAAAATACAAGAAATTTCACAGTGACTTAAGCTCATTTGGAGGATCTTAATACCAAACTATCAAACTTGTTAGCGACTAATCAATTTCAATCAATTGAGTGATATTTCTTGGGGTGTTAATGGTTTACTTTGACTGAGGGGAAAATCTACCCCTCGCAAAAAATTGTGTATCTTAAATATCCTACGAAAAGTAAATTAATAGCCATTTACAATTAAGCTCACCTTACAAATTTCATCTAGCAAGGGTGCACAGTGTTTGATAACAATTGTAGCAGTCATGTTCATAGCTGAAAATGGAACAATGTATCTTCTATAAACAGTATTATGAATGCAATCAACACCTTCGCTGTGCCAAGGGAAAACGAATTATTGACATTAGAAAAATAACCATGGCTTATTCGGAATACTAGGAATTCTAAGAAAAATTGTACGCTGATGCTTAAGCTTATCTTAAGATGTTAATTGTTAGGATATAAAACCTCATCACAACTATTTCCGAGGATAAATGAAAAATTTTAGGTTTGTTTATGTTTGGAAATAATACAACTACCTTTATCGGTTTGTTTGGAATCGATAGTTTCAGCGATCAATAATAAACATAATAAAACCATATCTTAACTACCAGCTGCACTGGTGTTGAGCGCATTTCGTTTTTCATACTTTATGAATTAAACGAAAATAATTCTTCACATTTCTAGTTGGCGAATGCTTGTTTCCGTCCTTTACTCAGGGCGTGTCTTTCGATTTTATGTCATTAGTGTTGCTACAATGTCGCTCGCAGTTATAAATTGAGAATGATAAGGCTCTTCTTTATTAGCTTAAGCGTAAATATTTATTTGTTGAACCGACATTTTGCGTCTCTTTATATCAAAGTAAAAACATACATTATAAATGTATCGCTTTTTGTAACGCCCAAAGTAGTTTAATAGTGAGAGTTTTAATGGAGGTGTAAACTTTGAGTTTTCTCGCTTGGTTCGTGACTGAGCTAGCAGTTTTCCAAGCATACGACGTGGTTTTTTTCTGACCTAAATGACCGTTTACAAAGAAAACCGATATCCAGCTTGGAAAATTATAACTGATTTTTGGACGTTGAAATTCAATCTGTTTAATTCACAAAGTTCCGGCAGTGTTCTAAAATGTATTCACCTATTTAGTTGTTATGATAGATATTAACTCTGGCTGATAGGCCAGAGTTTTTTATGGGCCAAACATGCTTTCCTATGGGAATCGACAGTACACTGGAAGGCAGGAAAAAATTTAACTTTTTGTTCACTTTTTGAAAAAAAGACAATTATTTTCAAGGTTTTTCATGCCCAATATTCAGCATTAGGGAGGCTAGCGGTATTATTCTTATTGTCAACAATAATTTATTAACACATTAAAATTTCAATACTTTACGAGGTTTACTCGGCAGTAAATAAGAGTATACCAATGGATTTCCTTCATAGACTCATTTCTGACATAAGTCTGCTTTCATTGGCTGGGAAGTTCCTGAGCTAGCAACCCTGTTACAAAATTCCAAAATAAAATGGCGGACCGCGATGTCGCCTTAAAATAGTGTTAAAACGTATTACATATAAATAAATTTGGTTGAGATGTATTTATTTAATTGAAAATTATTATTTCTAAACAATTGTATTAACGTTAATTATTTAAAATTTTAACTAATATTTAGAACTTTAGGGTAAGTTTTAATAATAATTTGAAATTCGCGCAACAAAGATTGTAGAATTATACGGCATTAGATGGCCTCCTAGGATGTAGTAGGATATACATTATTTCAGCTCAGGGGCCTTGGAATTTGTTGAAAAGTAGAAACTCTGACTAGCTTGCTATTGAATTAAAAAGAGTCCCAAATTTAGAATATAAAACTGTGACTATCAGTGAAGATAAATCTTAAGGTATTTTGTGAAAATAATTCTGTTAAATTTGCAGTTGAAAAGCCAGTCCTTTTCTTCAGTTTTAATATATTTAAGACTGGAAATGAAGGAGTGACAGCAAGGGTTAAAATTATAGTGGGCACTGATCAATTTTACCCCATTTTTGTAAACAGTGTGCGGTCTCAGTAGTTTGTTTCTAATTTCAGGATTTCTGGTAAATTTACAGTAGAAAAATCAACGAGCCGAATCCTATTCTTCAGTTAAAAGTGATTTTATTGAAGAAATGAAGTTATTTAGTGAACGAGTGATACTAACGGATAGTACCATTGCTAAGGAATCAAAGAACCAGTAGCGGCGCCCGCAATAGGCCGGGGAAAGCCTGGGCCTACTTTAAATTTTGGTAGGGGCCTCCAAAATGTAATATATGGGACTCCAAATTATTTAATATAAAAAAAATCTGTAATTTGTTTGCGAAATAATTTATTTATTTATTAATTTTCCAATATTCAATGCGAGTGTTTCGCTTGACGACCCTGCTGTTTTTATTCTTTCAAAGGTACGAGTAACTTTTCTTTGACAGTAGTTAATTTTTTAGTTTTAATTTTTCGCGCTACTATATCGAAATTGTATCTTTAATTTTATCTTTACAAATTAATGGTTCTTAAACTTAAGCCCAGTTCACACTATTATAATTTCTTCGATAAATATGCCCTGTAGGGCAGGGAAAAGAGCCAGATATTAATTAAAAACGCTTTTATCAAAGCAGTTTAAAGGTAATTTATGGGGGGGGTGAGTTGGTACCTAGAAAGGTACAGATATTTCTTTAGATTTTAAGATATATTTTTTGCAATTACTTTCAAAAGCCAAATATATTTTATTACATTTTATCAATTTTCCTCTCCTTTTCACAAATTGATATTCATATTCATCAGATGGAACCCTTTCCTTAAATTTGAGCCTTGAAACTGTAACAGGAAACTGATAAAATATTAAATTACAAAGGATTACGTGTAAGTTGACCATTTAATTTGTTGCAACTCACCAAAGAAAATACACTATTAAATCAGTATAAATGTTTTTTTAATCTACCTTATCAAGAATATTATCAACTACATAGCCCCTAATTTTATGATTAATTTAGTATTGATCTCCACCCATTGAGATGTGAGAGAGACTGCAACTATATAAGGGGAGTGTTATGTTTTCCAGTAATATCCAGAAAAAGATAAGAACTGATCAGGATTTTTATTCTAACAATAATAAAATAATAATCACTAAGCTAATACCTAAGTCACAAACCACAGGCTAGCATTTTGTTAGTCATGATTCAAACTCTAATTTAATGTGAAAATATTATAAATTTATAATATACAGGGTCTTTTTTTTTTTGCTCGGAAAAGTGTTTTTTTTTCAAAAAATATTTATAGTACCGATTTCAAATTTGGAAGGTCAATTCTCTATACCGGGGGACATCAGTTTGAGAAATTTGAGCGTTTTCGGTAATGTTTTTCACCAATTTTGAAAAATTATTTTTCGACCACTAGGTGCGAGATAAAAAATTTCTATTATAAAGTTGTAGGCCGTCATCGAAACCCTTAAAAATTGTTCACTCGACGAAAAACAATTTATTTATCAGTGAAAATTCGAGCTTGAAAAATTTACAAGTTGGTGAAGCCAAATTACGATTGTTTGAAACGATAATTGAAACCGAATTACCTAATCCAGTTGAAACTTTGGTTAAAACAACGACCGGATTTAAAAAACACGAGGCTATAGGTCAATCCTAAACATGCATTGGGTATTTAAAGGAAAACTTTGGGAGATTATTATCAGTGTTTGATAATATTTCGAACAATGCCTCGTTATTCAGTAGCTGAGCGTACCGAGATAGTTGCCATTTACTATGGAGAAGCAGCGCAAAACCTTAGAAGAGTGACTGAAATCTTCGCAGAAAGACATCCAAATGGAGCACCATCTGTAAATACAGTAAGACGAGCAATTCACGATTTCAATCAATTTGGTAACTTGCAACCTAGGTTTCGCGGATTGGGTCAACCGGATTTAGACTTCGAGAACAATGTACTCGCGTACTTTGTGGCATATCCTCGTCACAGTTGCGCTAACGCCGCTGCTGATTTGGGTTGTTCTGCAAATCGTGTGTGGAAAATTCTTCGTAAGAATCGCTATCACCCATACAGAGCTACGCTCCACCAAGGACTAATTGACGGAGACCATCAAAGACGTTATGAATTTAGCAACTGGTTACTAAATGCTGTCCAAGAAGATAGACAATTTTTGCGCCATGTTTTGTTCTCCGACGAAGCGTCATTTTCTAGAGATGGGCCCTTTAATCATCAAAACAGCCATCTTTGGTCTGACATCAACCCACATTGGGGTTTTGAATATCATCACCAGGTTCAATTTGAACGGGTCAATGTTTGGGTTGGACTTGTTGGAAACCGTTTGATTGGTCCCTTTTTCCTGCCGACGAACCTCAACGGCCAAAGGTATTTACATTTTCTACAGAACGAACTGAGTGACGCAATCGACGACCTTCCATTGGCTGAAAGACGTCAGTTGTGGTTTCAGCAAGATGGCGCCCCTCCGCATTTTTCCCGGCAAGTAACTGAGCACCTCAACAACGAGTTTCCTGAAAGGTGGATAGGGAGAAATGGTCCAGTGCATTGGCCAGCAAGGTCACCTGACCTAACACCGCTGGATTATTTTCTCTGGGGATTCGTTAAAGCAAAGGTATACGCCACGCCCATTGAAACTAGGGAGGAACTCATTAGACGAATAATCAGTGCTTGCCGAGACGTCACACCAGAAATGGTAGAGAAAGCGTTTGGGAACTTAATTGTCCGCGCACAAACCTGTGTTGCAGCCAATGGTGATATTATTGAAAATGTTTTGTAAAAATTTATGTGAATAAAATATCTGCATTTAAAAACCAAACGTGTACATTTTTTCAAGTGTGAAAACTCTACTACGTTTGTATTAGACTTGTTCCCTTTTCAATTATCGTTTCAAACAATCGTAATTTGGCTTCACCAACTTGTAAATTTTTCAAGCTCGAATTTTCACTGATAAATAAGTTGTTTTTCGTCGAGTGAACAATTTTTAAGGGTTTTCGATGACGGCCTACAACTTTATAATAGAAATTTTTTATCTCGCACCTAGTGGTCGAAAAATAATTTTTCAAAATTGGTGAAAAACATTACCGAAAACGCTCAAATTTCTCAAACTGATGTCCCCCGGTATAGAGAATTGACCTTCCAAATTTGAAATCGGTACTATAAATAGTTTTTGAAAAAAAAACACTTTTCCGAGCAAAAAAAAAGACCCTGTATATTTTTCAGTATAATAGTAAACTGGAGTTAATTTATTGGGTAGCATAGTACAACAAGTTTTAAGCAATATAAAGCCCTAAAAATAACAATAAAAACCAAGTGCCACTTCATATTAAAATATTATAAAATGCAAACTAACAGACAGAATTTATAAATTAAATGAAAGTAAAACTCGCTTACTTATTAATTAAATACAAATAAAAAAGCATGATAATTACTTTACAATAACTATGTACTTATTTATTTATTCAAACTAGTGACGACACCGTAGCAGACGACTGTTTTAAAACAAAGGGCCAGATATAAGGTTATTAAAGTAAAAATCTGCTTCCTATGAGTATGAAGGTTTCGTTATTTGAAATACGTGTATTTTGCTGTGTTTCTTTTCGCTATTTTCATATGGAAAAAGCTAACTTTTGAAAAGTGAGTGATTTCCTATATAGTCCCCCCCCCGAATAGAAAACCCTGGACGTACACGCATACTCCTTTGCGTTTTAATATTTTATCAGTTTCCTGTTACTGTTTCAAGGCTCAAATTTAAGGAAAGGGTTTTAAAATATTCATATTTATCAGATGGAAATGTATATATCAATCTGTGAAAAGGAGACGAAAATTGATGAATTGTAATAAAATATATTTGGCTTTTGAAAGTAATTGCAAACAAGTTGGCAAGCCAAAATATACCTCTCCTCGGAAGAAATGTCCCTAGTGGTATTAATTTCTCGAGGTAATCCTTAAAGATATATCTCCGCAATTTAGAGTTATTTGTTAAAAATGTTATAAAATTTAATTATAATAATTGAGACGAAACAACCAATTTTAATTTATTCAGAATATCATAAGTTAAGTAGTTACAACAGTGAGTTAGACGTACTATAACAATGCACAATTGAATTAAACCCTTTTTACAGTACAAGTTTGTCAGTTGAACATAATACAAAGCAAATTTTAATGAAAGAAATATCTACAGAGGGTATTATAACGACCGTTCGCTTTTTGGTTTTTAATTTTAACGGAATCGCGCCGATTTCAATTAAACGATAGTTAATCGAAATTTTGTTAAAAGAATATTTCCGAAGGCCGCGCGATAAATTTACGAGAATAATTTCCCGTCGCCGTTATATTGCAAATTTAATTGATTCGGGATTGCCAGAACTTTAATGTTTTGGGCGAGTGATTAGAAATAAAATGGCAACCAGAATTATGCAAAATTATAAATGTTCATTTTTATTCAGAACAGTCTATGTAACGTTCTAGATTTAACTTTCATCAATAACCCAACAATATATATCCCTCCTACGTTATTGTGCAGAACTGGTACTTAAGTGTCCAAGACTAGATTTGTCTTAGTTCATCGTGATTGAAAAATAAACCAAAAGACACTTACACTTAAGTAAATATCATAAATTATACTGAGTAATTTTAACTAAATTCAAACTACCTAACTATAAACTCTTAACTTAATTAACAGCTGAGAGCTGTTCGCTACTTATATCTTCCAATCTACTTAATTAGCTTCACAGGTTGAGTTGATAATTTCAAGGGTATAATTAGGTTATTCCAATTAAAAAAACATCAATTTTATCTTACAGCTGACTTGAGTTAGTTCACAATTACTTTAACACTTTCAGTCTTAAACACGCACTGTTCATACACTTAAGTCCATTCGCTCACGTTCCAAACGCGAACACAATTTAACTCTATCCTTGACCGAAGACCGAACATAATAATTAAAACCGCAAAGTTACCTCATAACTTTTGACCGACACCAGGACCCCGTCCTGTAGTAGTTCGTCTGACCGCCAAGAACTAAGAAAGACTAATCTTCCAAATTGACGGCAACGGCTTTATATACGTTTATTTGATGTTTTTTAGACCCGCCAAGATTTGACTAAAGTTCGAAAAATTGAAGAGATTATATTTTTTACCCGGTTTGATTAATAGTTCTCCACACGGTGGCGCTATATTATTACTTTTATATAGTTTCCGCGGGAGTTTTGAATAATTATCCTTTTTCTAAGCGTTATTAAAAGGTAAAAAACCCGCCTTATCATAATGGTTTCTTTACTTTTTATATTCCTAAAGGAAGTCAATGGCTCGGCGGTAAACTATCTGCATTGTAACGATGCGACCCGAGTTCCTGAACACGATCCGTTAACGCTTACCGTCACACGGTGGTTTTGCCAACCTTTAAACTGCTAAAACGGTTTTTCGACTGCGTACGAAAATGCATTCGCAGGCCACACACACACACCCACAGACGGACACGCTGGTTGTATAACCCCTCCTAGGGGACTTTGTCCCCTGGGAGAGGTAAAAATGTTTTCACAAAGCAATTTGAAGGTAATTTATGGGGGGAGGTGAGTTGGTACCTAGAAAGGTACCGATATGTCTTTAGATTTTAAGAGATATTTTTACCTCTCCGAGGGGACAAAGTCCCCTAGGAGGGGTTATACAATTACCGTGTCTGTCTGCCCTGCGAACGCGTTCGCATTTTCCGTGCAAAGGTTAATCAATATACGCAATGTCTCGAAATGGTGTTTTTTCGCTCACCGCCGTGACGGTTTGGTGTATTACGTTTTTGTTATGTTTATGCGTAGGTTGTGAATGTTGAGTTCGTGTTATGACGGTTGTGGGTGTAGAGATTGTGGTGCGTCTGTGTTATGATGGTTGTGGATGTTGAGTCGGTTGTGTTTCTACGGGCGTTTTATCTCCAACTTCTTCTTAATGACTTTGGGCCGGACCGAGTGCTGAGTGTAATGCTACCTCTCAACGTCCAGTGGCAGGGTTTCCACCAATTGTACACGGTATTCGACTTAGTATCAATTTGCGATCGCATCGGGCGGGATTTGAACCCGAGACCTCCTGCTTGACAGGCGGACGTTCTACCACAGAACCACCGACACTTATTTCGATTTATCGAAAATTAGACCTTCAGCTTTATCGGAAACGTTTATTACAAATTAACAGAGTATTAAATTCTGGTTGTTATTAAATAGAACGAAATTTCGTGTTCCATTTAAATTATTGCATCGAAGTAATTCTAATGTAGCGTATTCTCTGTTGATTAAAAACGAAAGCGCCGCCCAGGTTTCGAACCCGAGCCCTTCTGCACGACAGGCTAATGTTCTACCACAGATCCACCGATAGATGTTACGCTTCATTAAAAATTATAAACTCAGCTTAGCGGAAGAGTATATTAATGGTTTTTAAAGTATAAATTTTTAGGTTTGCAATTTTAAAGGTCAAATCTTGTTTTAGCGCAGTCAGCCGAGATAAGAGGGTTAAAGGGTAGACCCTGTGGGTGGTCCACTTTGTTAGTTTTTTGTTATTTATTTACGGGTATTATTAACGACCTATATATAGTTGTGTTAATGCAAATGCGATAATTCAACGTTTATTGCTTTAAGAGCTGGTGGTTAGTCAAGTGGCTCTCTGTGCTTTGTTGATGGTAAGGTTTTTGCTTCTTGTAAATATATTTGGTGTGAATATTTGGATATCTACGATTTCTAACGCAGTAAATGATTTCCTGGGTGTGCGAGTCATTATATGATATTGGAAATTGGACGGCATTGGTCTTTTTCATGCGGTATGTGTCACAACGTCAACTAGAAGTCTACGAGTGTTGAAATAAAATGAGCGTTAAAGATGCGGCAAGTATTTCGTAAGCGAGAAAAATACAAATACCATCTGTAGATATTTCTTTCATTAAAATTTGCTTCGTATTATATTCAACTGATAACCTTGTACTGTAAAAAGGGTTAAATTCAATTGTGCATTGTTTTAGTACGTCTAACTCACTGGTGTAACTACTTAATTTATAATATTTTGAATAAATTAAAATCGGTTGTTTCGTCTCATTTATTTTAATTATAATTTAAATTTTATACCGGGCGGGATGGAACCGGGATAACGTTTTTAGTAAATAACTCTGAATTGCGGAGATATATCTTTAAGGATCACCTCGAGTTAATTAATACCTCTAGGGACAATTTTTCCGAGGAGAGGTATATTTTGGCAAGCTTGCCGACTTGTTAATTAATATATTTATATTTTGCGTCATATTGAGAAACCTAAAGTAATGTAAACTAAACCTTACCAAAACCTAGCCTAATCTAAACAAGATTTATTGCGAAATATAAATGCTTATTTCATTATTACAAAGAAACAACGAAAACCTAAATAGATCGATACATATTTGAATTAAAACCATTGTTCCTACCAATCTAATAATTTAAAATTTTCAGGTATAAAATTATATTAATTCATTAAAAAATAAAAAAAATTACAAAAATTATTCAAGATATTATGAAGAGCAAGATTGATTGTTTTTTAAAATATTATGTTTAAGTGAAGAAGAGGTTTAAAAGAAACTCTATCTCAGACAATGAATAGCTTTTAAAAGTCAAGCAAAACCACTTCAATAATTATTTTTAAAAATATATCTTATCACTTTTCATTACAAAATTCTTGTTTGGCTTATTTATCTCAAGTAGCACTAGGTTAAGTAAAATTAAAAATATTAAAATAAAAATATCAATTGTTTTGTTTTGGAAAAGTACTTTCCGACTTGAACTCTTTAATTTTGAATTTTCAAAAACTGCTTTCCCGTGCTTGACAAATAAATGGCTTTGTAGAGAAATTCTTCGTTGAAGAGAAATGATTGAAGAAACTAAAAAAAGGATCAGTCATCGAGTATGATGAAGACGGAACCGCTTAAAACGGTTAAATAGAGATAAACAACGTTGCCAAAGGAAATCTGAGGTTGAATTGAAAGCTTGCGTGATCTATGAGAGTGATAAGGCCTAAGGTCAAAGATATGAAAGTGAGAAAACCAGCACTCCAAAAAAGCGTAGGAGCCTTCTCAATGCGAAGCGCCCAAATCGGCGCACGACTTAAAAAAGAAAACAATTGCGGCCAATAAGATGGTATTAGGGAAACCAAAATATGCTATTCCAAAGAAAAGAAACTTGGCTGAATGGGCTCGACCCACTGGAATCGTTTTCGATCCCCAGAGCGCGCATCCGTCAAATTCCGCAACCGCTGAACAACACGTGAAGGCTCCGCCACCCGATAAAACAGACTCCCTCATCACATGGGCTGGTGAGTTCGCATTGTTGTGGACAGCCGCCAAAAGGGAGATACTTTTTGTTCAAATAACCAAAGTTGACTAGCAGCTGAACACGACGAAAGCAAAAGAAACCGAAAAACGTCTTTGCGTAAGAAGCACAAAGCCATATTCAAGGGAATTAAACATAAATTATTAAAGTGTTGGTTGCACGAAATTTTAGCTATGGCTAATTAATGATTCATTAGAAAGAGCAAACATTTTATAGCAAGCACAGAAAATTTCATCAAAATCGGTTAAGTGGTCTTTGAATTATTGTAAAAAGAAGTCTGAATGGTGGAATTCGAGTTTTTCGGCGTATTTCTGGACTTCTAAAATTCTTCTCGGCACCCATGACGTCAGAAAATGCTAAGCGTATCATTGGCTTAATGTCTGTAATACATTTCTTTACATCTGGGATTAAAAGCAGGTTTGATTTAACACCCAGGAAAAAGTCCTACGCAGTAGAAATTAAAATAGGCATACACAAGCCTACGTAGTAGAAAAACGATATGATATGAAATCTCCTTGTAAATTCTTCTTAAAACGTCGGGTCGCACGCATGTAAATTTTTTTTCTTTCGATAATAAGCCTAATATTATCCCTTTTAATTATGGACTAATCTACTTTTTCGCGTATTTTAACATCCTTCTCACAGTCCATAGGTGGTCTCTTCTAACTTAACCATAGATATAGGAAACGTATATAAAGGTCTAGATAAAATATTTCAAAGGGAGTGAATACGGAGATGACAGCTAGCAGAAACGCGTAATTTCTGCAGGCTATCCTTATAAGACGCTATCTATCGGTAAGAAAGCTCGTGCTATCGTCGCGAGAGCCATTGTCTCCTGCTTAAAAATGATACTAAAAGTCACCAACAGATGGTGTCTAAAGACTACCGCCTGCGGAAAGGTCAAGCACTTATTACTAAAATGCTAAGAGAGCTCGCGCTCTTGGTCACGTGCCTTCCTCGGTGTCTGCTAGGTGTCAATTTCGTATTTTACGTTAGGCTTAGACGCCCCGAAATTTATCTAGACCTTTATATACATTTCTTATATCTATGAACTTAACTTATCGTATATACTATTATCCACCACACTCCCCCCATTTCGGCTTTCCGTTGCTATGCAACGCGTTTTTAAATTTTTAATGTTTAGGCTTAGTTTCTCTTTTCGATATAACAGTCACCAGCCAGATTTCCCGCACGGTACTGATAAGTTCCTAATAGAACGAAACCGGTCTACCGTTGGAATTTCTGGCTATTTTATTTAGTTTTTATGTAGTTTATTACTCGAAGATCTATTTGATCCGAGATTCGCTCGAAGACCTATCGGTACGAGTTATTAGTAAGTTTTTTTAATTTCTTCAAATTTGTTTAGGATTTAGATATATTATCCCTTTTATTTATGGACTAATCTACTTTTTCGCGTATTTTATCATCCTTCTCACAGCCCATAGGTTGTCTCTTCTAACTTAACTTATCGTATATACTATTCTCCACCACACTCCCCCCTTTTCGGCTTTCCGTTGCTATGCAACGCGTTTTGAAATTTTTAATGTTAAGGCTTAGTTTCTCTTTTCGATATAACAGTCGCCAGCCAGATTTCCCGCACGGTACTGATGAGTTCCAAATAGAACGAAACCGGTCTACCGTTGGAATTTCTGGCTATTTTATTTAGTTTTTATGTAGTTTATTACTCGAAGATCTATTTGATCCGAGATTCGCTCGAAGACCTATCGCTACGAGTTATTAGTAAGTTTTTTTAATTTCTTCAAATTTGTTTAGGATTTAGATATATTATCCCTTTTATTTATGGACTAATCTACTTTTTCGCGTATTTTATCATCCTTCTCACAACCCATAGGTTGTCTCTTCTAACTTAACTTATCGTATATACTATTCTCCACCACACTCCCCCCTTTTCGGCTTTCCGTTGCTATGCAACGCGTTTTGAAATTTTTAATGTTAAGGCTTAGTTTCTCTTTTCGATATAACAGTCGCCAGCCAGATTTCCCGCACGGTACTGATGAGTTCCAAATAGAACGAAACCGGTCTACCGTTGGAATTTCTGGCTATTTTATTTAGTTTTTATGTAGTTTATTACTCGAAGATCTATTTGTTCCGAGATTCGCTCGAAGACCTATCGGTACGAGTTATTTGTAAGTTTTTTTAATTTCTTCAAATTTGTTTAGGATTTAGATATATTATCCCTTTTAATTATGGACTAATTTACTTTTTCGCGTATTTTATCAGCCTAATATTATAATTGACGGCTTTTAAAATTCTTTTTGCCTCTACATGTTATGGTCAAAAAAGCACGCAAAGAAGGCTGTGTGCCCAAGACATGTACCTGTAGTGTCGCGCGCTAAAACGTCATTTCAAAATCCGTCCATTAAAAACCTCTGGTTTGAAAACTTCTACAAGTAAACAGAATCCCTCCACTTCAGTTCCTTCTATTTTCGGAATAAAACTACAGCTTTCATTTGCCCCAAATTGCTCGGGCTACGGAGAAGAGAAATTCACCGAAAATTTCAGGATTTTGGGGAGCGAAAAAGGTCAGTTTCGGACTCAAAGTTAATTTGTTTCGACAAGAGAACGTCCTGGGCTTCAAAACAAGCCCTCATTCATTTAATTACTATCGATTTTTCGTGCAACCAACAGTTTAAGTTATGGCGAAAAATAAAAGATATACCTATAGGAAAAACAATTAACATCTCGGATCGAATCGAAACATAATGTTGTTAAGGCAATAAATGTTTTAGCGATCTCTATTAAAGAGGTGCCAAATGTAATTAGCGTTATGTCGAGTCCTACCGCAACCAGCACGCTTCGAGGCGAACAGGAGGAAACACTCAGGGACACGCGTGTCGATTTCTAAAAGAATATGATACACTTTAATTGACCAAAATTCATCTGCACCGGCCGCCGGTTAGAAACCAAATGTCGCCGAAAAAATACCCCCAGTGGGACAAAGTTCCGCTGTGGAATCGTTATTGGAGAAACTAGGTAAAATTCCCGAGAAAGATAAAATTATGGTCCAACGATGCCACGGAAGTTCTTATGAAAAGAAAGGGAAAAATTGCTTGAAATGCAACAATTAGACCCGGAGAGAATTAGTGCAATTAAAGAACTTTCATTTTTCATATATCCTCCGGAAAACTTCGTATTTGAACAGGGGCAAAAGGAGAAAGCGTGGCAGCAATGCGTAAAAGTAATTGAACGTCGGGTGCGATATATTTATCAAAAACGCTATAAAACCAACTAACTTAAGGTCGCCGATTCGAAATCCTAAATTTTAAAAGTGAATAACTGACAATGATTACTTGCCACATTTTCTCTATTTTACTATTGCCGTTAATATTTATGGGTCTTTCTATATCGTAATAAAGCTGAATACCTGTAAAAAGTGCGCACTTCGGCATATATAAGGGTAAAGGTGCTCGCGCGATTTCAAACAAAAACGGGCGCAAGATTTTAACTTTTCAGTACGGACGAAAAAACATAAACCTTCGTGATCTACCGAAGTTTATAGAAATACATCCATTAGTTTCTTTAGTACTTTTCTATATATTGTTAAAGTTAAGATCGTTCTCGCTTATTTTGCCTGCTGAGTGGCGAGTTCAAAAGGTTTATGCCCACTAGCGCAGTTCCCATTTGCGCGGTTTCCCAAAAGCGCAGTTCTCAAAAGCGCAGTGTCCCAAAAACGCGGTTCCCATTTGCGCAGTTCCCAAAAGCGTGGTTTCAAAGAAGCGCGGTTTCCCGTTTGCGCACTTTCCCGAAAGCGTTGGGCCTCATGTGGTTTTCCACCGCCACAGTTTCCCATTAAAAAACAAAGAGTCAAAATATTTTCAAGTTTAATCCCTTTTTTTATTCCCAAAATAAACTATACACATTTTTAGAATGCTAACCTAACCTAGTCATTCCATATTCAAAATTATATAATTGAAATTTGGATAATTAACCGAAATTATCGAAATATATTTTTGAACTTACTTTCCCCAGCGGAGATTCGAACTCGGTTTTCCTAAACACTCGGACGCTTTACCTCGAGACCACGGGTGGTAGGAATCTCATAAATTTCCTTTGGTTTATTTTCATTAATTTCTATATACATATACGTAATAATCGAAACCGCACTTTTGGAAAAACGCGCTATTGGGACACCGCGCTATTGGGAACTGCGCTATTGAGAAACCGCGCTGTTGGGAAACCGTGCTATTGGGACACCGCGCTATTGGGAACTGCGCTATTGAGAAACCGCGCTGTTGGGAAACCGTGCTATTGGGACACCGCGCTATTGGGAACTGCGCTATTGAGAAACCACGCTGTTGGGAAATCGCGCTATTGGGAACTGCGCTATTGAGAAACCGCGCTGTTGGGAAACCGCGCTATTGGGACACCGCGCTATTGGGAACTGCGCTATTGAGAAACCGCGCTGTTGGGAAATCGCGCTATTGGGAACGGCGCTTTTGAGAACTGCGCTTTTGGGAAACCGCGAAAATGGGAACTGCGCTAACGGGAACCGCGCTAATAGGCATATACCGTTCAAAATGGCGTGAGCAACAAATCTCACGCACAATCCAGTAATATATTAAGAAGCACAAATCTTATTTTCACAAGTTCATCAAATCTAAAATATTACATACCAGTCTTTTCCGAGGGGTAAGACACTCTGCGAACTCGGTGTACACTGTCGTACCTTTGACAGGGCTAAATGGTAGTAGCGAACTCTTGAAAATATGTACCTTTAACAAAGTTTAATCCACGAACTCGGTGTACAGATTATCTGAGACTGTCTTACCCCTCGGTCTTTTCAGTTAGAATATAAACACATGCGGAAAGTTCATTAACGCTTATATTGTCGTCTGCCAAGCATAGTCTTTGCCGTTTCTTTTCTTAATATTTTAACAAAGAAAATTGCAGTAAAAATTTTTTTTACACAAAGACTTTCAGTGGCATAAATAACTTGCTGCCATTTTATTATGCTAGTCCAAACCCAGGGCTATTTATTCCCTCGTCCATAAAGGTTCCGAAATCTTGGTAGTTTTCATGGCCCGTATTCAAACTAAATGATGGCGCACAAGTTTTGGAAATTGGAAATTTAATTTTGAAAATACTATTTTTGGTATTGTGAAGGAATAATAATTTGGGCAGGAAATTAAAACCCATTGGATGTTCTTTATCTGAGGCAGTGGCAAACACTAGAAGTTCCTCGAATTAAATTATTGATACACCTCGTTCAATATCTATGGAACTATTGAAGTAAATGCTTACCGCGATTGTTTCAATTCGGTAATGTTTAGATCCCTTTTCGGAGAAACGACTATTACCAAATATCTTTGAAATGTGCTCACGAGAAAGTTTATCACTTTAAGTGTAAGCCATAATCTCTCTAAATTGATCTGAGTAAGAAGCTATTGCTTCTTAAACACCCAAGCCCCCAATCCCCTTTTAAAATCTTCAATATTTTCCATGCATCTATGAACTACTAAGTAGTGTGCTAACTCCGAGACTATTTCAATTTTGTTAGATATATCTTTCAGAGGTCTGTAAGTTCCTGACAATACTCTCAAGTCAAAAACCTTCTCATCATTCGGAAAAAGATCCCCCATAGTTTCGCTGTTTTGAATTTCCTCTATTCTACTTTTAAAATCAGATTCTCCGATGACGGAGCCTGACACTTGAACCATTTTGGCACCCATAATAAGACATTGAAACATTGTGAAGCTCAGATGTGGGGGCCCTGTTTCCCCATGAACTAGGGAAAGTGCTATGCTCTGCCCACTTAAATAGAATACATTTTCCTTCCTACAATAGTGGGTTACGTTCAATTCATAGTTAGTATTTCTTATTGCTGTTTTTTTTGTCGGGATTTTTTTCAGTGCAAAAATTATTAAATTTTAATTTTAATTAAAATAATTGAGACGAAACAGCCGAGTTTAATTTATTCAGAATCATATAAATTAAGTTGTTACAACATCGAGTTAGACATACTAAAACAATGCACAATTGAATTTAACACTATTTACAGAACAAGTTTATCAGTTAAATATAATACGAAGCAAATTTTAATGAAATAAATATCTACAGAATGTATTTTTGTTTTTCTCGCTTACGACATACTTGCCGCATCTTTAACGCTCATTTTATTTCATAAAGATACCGTAGAATAGCTATATTCGACATCTGGTAGTGGACGACTCGTAGAATTCCTGTTGACGTTGTGACACATACCGCATGAAAAAGGCCAATTCCGTCCAATTTTCAATATCATATAATTACTCGTACACCCATGAAATCAGTGACTGCATTAGGAATCGTACATGTCCAAATATCCACACCACTAAAAAATGAATGAACAGGAAGCGAAAAACTTACCATTCACAAAGCACAGAAAACCACTTGACTAAACGACAGCTCGTATATCAATAAATGACCATAGACGGAATAGTTAGGGCTCTTTAAAAATAAAACAAACGAACCCAATTGATGAAATGCATTAAACATCTTAATCAGTCGAGATAACGTTCAAAATAAATTACGAGGTAATGACGACCCAGTTAAAAACCCAGACCAACATAAGTGTAAGAGCACGATGTAAACAACTCGATATTTTCTTCATAAATGAACTTTTACCCTTGAAAACTAAAACGCTTAACACACAATAGATAAAATAAAAAGACTAAATAAACGAAATAAATTACAAAAAACTAACGGGATCTACCCTTAAATCACCTTATCTGCTGACTGCGCTAAAACAAGATTTGACCTTTAAATTTGCATACATAAAAAATTTAGACTTTACCAAGTTCATAAAAATTAAAAAACAAAGTCCAATAAACAATATCCACAGATATTGTATTCACCCGTTTAGTAAAAAAACCCGCCTCATCATAATGGATCCTTTACTTTAATATTATCCCTAAGGAAGTCAATGGCTCGGCGGTGAACTATCCGCATGGTAACAATGCGACCCGAGTTCAATTCCTGATCACGATCAAATTTTACATTAAAATACTTAAATATTTAATTAAATATCAGATTAATATAATTTATAAATATTTATTTAAATATAAGATTAATATAATTTATAAATATTTATTTAAATATAAGATTAATATAATTTATAAATATTTATTTAAATATAAGATTAATATAATTTATAAATATTTATTTAAATATAAGATTAATATAATTTATAAATATTTATTTAAATATAAGATTAATATAATTTATAAATATTTATTTAAATATAAGATTAATATAATTTATAAATATTTATTTAAATATAAGATTAATATAATTTATAAATATTTATTTAATTATAAGATAAGTATAATTTAAAAATATTGAAAATGATGTAGAATAAATTATAGAACCTAACGTTATAACTTCGTAGAGGTGTCTCAGTGGTTAGAGTAAAGCTCTTGCACGCAGCAGACCCTGATTCGATTCCCGGCCGGCGCCAATAAATCACAAATTGATACAAAGACGAATACCGTGAACAATTGGTGGAAACCCTGCCATTGGACGTTGAGAGGTTAACACTAAGCACTCGGTCCGTCCCAAAAGTCAATAAGAAGAAGTTAAAGAGAAAACGCCCGTACAAACACAACAAACACAAACACAACAGACTCAACACCCACAACCGTCGTAACACAAACTCAACATTCACACCCTGCACATAAAAATTACAATAACGAAATATCCAATCAAACTGAGTAAAAACTGAGCGTTAATGAAAAAAAAACATCCAAACCAAACCCAACCGCAAAATAATCCGTTAGCGCTCACCGTCGCACGGTGGTTTTGCCAACCCTTCGACTTCGTTCCCTAATACCTAGCAACTGCGAACGCAGAGATTTCTAGAAACTGCGTACGCAATGATTAACCTTTACACGGAAAATGCGAACGCTTTCGCACAGATAGACACAGTGATTGTATTTAAAAAACAATTACTAATGTTCGAATAAACGGACAAACGATTATTCGAACAAATGAAATTCGCCAATTAAGTAAACATAAATTGAACGACTAAATCACCAACAAAAGTTGTGATCAATTTTTTAGGCAAATGAAATACCTTTTTGGACATACGATCCTGTTTTCCGGCATTCAGACAAATGATAATGTATACATTTGTACCACCGTTCGGACGAATGAAATTCGAACAAATGTACCCAAATCGGTGCGCGGTATTAAATAGTTTTTTGCTTGTGTTTTAGTGTCACTAGTGATTTAAAAAGACGAGTTAAATTTTAGGTCTTTATCCATTGCTTACGTAAATGGCAGATATTTCATAATGATGATTTGTCAGTAAAATATGATAGCTTTTCTTTTACTGACATTTACTTTAAACGCCTTTCACTCTCCTGGAAAAAGTGACGACGTAGAAGATTATTTTCGTGAATTATTACGTTATTTTGAACCAGGTTCGAGAAGTAGGTATTCGGACGATATTATCGTTCTTAAACGACACCAGAGAAGGCTTGAAGGTCACCGTCAAGTATTAGAGCCAATAAAAACGTCGTTACAGACAAGCCTCGTCCAATGAAATTTGTACACAACACTGCGTTAGCGTTATTAAAGGCCAGCTGCGTTCTCCTTGCGTTTGTTGCTCCTAGCTGGAACTGTACGTAGACCGCGATTTAGCATTTCTTCAGAACAAATTAGGTTTTTTAGAGAAAGACGAAAATTGTCTTGGACACGAACCAGTGTTGGAAATAAGGCGGTGGCGTCGGTCAAAGACCAGTTTATTTTGGGCTATGATCAGTAAATTAAATGGAATCTGGGGGTTCAGTGGTCATAATGACCAGTCTATTTTTAATTAAAAGTATAATTCTATACCGAAAAGAGAAAATGATAAAAGCGTTGCGCTCTCAGCTTCTCACAGCCAATGAAATTGCGGATTTTGACTTATTTCTACTCCTAAATCGAACGTATTTCCTGGCATCTGGCAGTAATGCAATTTGACGTTCTTCCGCTACGATCAGTCAGATTAGTCGAGCTAAATGCGAAATATCTAGATCAATAATTAAGAATATGTTTAAGAAACATAAGCAATTTCATTAGGGCTTTTAGAAACAAGAAGAAAGTCGGAAAGGAGTAAAACTGTTTTTATTCGACTAGCAGATGATGTATAACTGTAAATACGGATAAGTTTTTATTCGAAGAACAAGAAGATGATGAAATATTTTTTAAAGTTCCTTAAGAAATGTTATAAATATCAAAGCTCTTTGGTTTGTGAAAAAAAAATCGCTATTAACAATTCACTTTCAAAAGTAAAATAAAAGATGGAGGGAAATAAGTGGGGTAGAAAAGAGTGGTCATGACCAGTAAATTATTTTTAAGTAAGGGGTATTGTGGTCATATTGACCAGTACTTTTAAAAAGCCGATTTCCAACACTGACACGAACGGCATCATTTTTGGTAATTTCAGTTCGAACTGGAACTCGGCACAGACAATATTTGAATTTCTATGGAACGCCATTTCGGCCAAAATTACGGAAACTGTAGTTGTGTACTTCGGGGCGAGATGTGTATACATCGAGGCAATATGTTGACTACGGTAGTGAGTTGTTTCCCACGTGCGGGGACGGTTGTTTGCTACGTGGCATGATTTGTACTTCGTAGCGGGTTGTTTCCTACGTGGAGATAGAGACGTTCTTTCTCTAGTCACTAAACTGGTTTTAAGTAAGTGGGGTGGCGGAGTGGTTAGCACTTTCGCCTCGCAGCAAGAGGAGCCGGGTTCGATCCCAGCTTGTGGCACTGGGTGAAAACTCGGAACAACTCCTTCTGCGTTGAGATTGCAAATTCTCTCCCCACTGGTTTAAGGGGTTTTCCCTCGAGTTCTTCGGTTTCCCCTTCCATAAAAACTTGTCAAGGTTAACGGTAATAGTTAGCGTAGGGACCTGTTGGCTCGATCGCGTGGCATGCAGGGCTTGCCACCACCCTCCTACGCATTGTAACCCGGCCACCATAATTAATGGCTTCAAAAGTCGCTTGATGACTTAGGCCTAGGGTGGTGCCTTGGGTATTAGCCTAGCTGATTATTATTATTGTTATTATTATTATTATTATTATTATTATTATTATTATTATTGTTATTATTATTATTATAGTTCTAAAAATAAGGGGGTGGGAGGTCTTTCACATGGGTAATATCATAAGTAACATAATATCTATATGTATGACCATTATGAAAATTATCATGAAAAATGGTTTTCAGTATCGTCAAAAAGATTTAAATATACCGGGGTTGGGGGTCTTTCACATCAGTAATATCATAAGTAACATAATGACTATAACTATGATAATTATGAAAATTATCACTAAACTGGTTTTCAGTATCGTCAAAAGTTAGTTTCCAAATAATTCATAGCGCAATTTCGCAAATAAAAATCATTCCTTTTACTTGTGATGCGTACGTCTTATCTATTGTTACAAATTTTGTTTCGTCGAAGGGATTCGAAATGGTTATATCTAGTGATTAATGTGCTATAATTAAAATAAACATATAGAATGGTTAACCCTTAGCAGTTGTAGCTAAAACGTAAAAAAATAGTGCTGGAAAGTCTACACTGTAAAAAATAAAGGTATTGTTTTAGACCTCAAAAAGAGTTACAAATTTTCCAATATTTAAGACCTTTCGGGAACTTTAAAGGCTTATATAATATGTTATAGTTTAAAAATGCTCTTAGAAAGGCTTACATTTATTCCATTTAAATCCCCGAAAGGTCTTAAATATTGGAACAAGAGCGTTATTTCTTACAGTGTACTTCGCTACCTTATTTCGAAAACCAAATATCTATGTACACAAATCTTAAAGAAATATGCGGTTTTGGAAATAAGGTAATGACGTGTTCTCTAGCTGAGCTCTTTTATGCCTGAAATATTTCTGAAAACCAAGATTTACAAAAACCAAAAACAAAAAAAACGTAACAGCATTAAATTTGCTCAAACCCAGAACTACATAAAATAGCCTCATCCATCGCGTTTTTGAACTCCGCGTATGTTTTGTGTATAATCGGCAACTTTATAGCCAATCCGCAAGTATTCGCCATAGGGTACCTGCTTGGAGTTCCTATAGATAGGATAACCTCCTTGCGGCGGTTCCCTTTCCGCACGAGTAGCAAAAATTAATATTTTCGCCAATGTGACGGCAGATTCTCCATCTTCTCTATTACATCGATTACATAATCCCTAAAATAACCAACTGCAATATTTTCTAATATGTACTTGTTTCCCTCTGGTTCTGAAAACACTATTTTTAACATAGTGTTAAACTTCGATCGAGTATTGTCCATACTTTTATTGTTCGTCATAATTTTCTGGAATGAATTTGGAAATTTTGAAAGCGCTTCCAAAACTCCCAATGTACTCAACCGCTCTTTGAACTGGTTTATATTTTCTAGGTGTCATCCTATCACTGGATAATAGGTTATGTTTTTGAGCTGTCTATTTTGTTCATTCATATTTAAAATAGGTCACTCGCATCCCGCGAGAAATCTTACGTCGCTTAGATCTTCTAAGACTGCCAAAAGTTCCTCAACGGTGGTCGCTTGATTTATTTCAAGTACCCTTTCTCTTAAATTATTATCTACGATGTTCGATGGATCGACTGGCACAGTTGATGGTTCATTGTACAAGCAGTCGTAAAACCATGAAGCTAGACTGTGAGGACCACGCCCTCCATGAACTATCGATAGCGCAATAGCATTCCCTACATTAGAGTACATGTTTTCCGAGACAGCTGATGCACACAGGTTAATATTTATTTGTGTAGGTGGTCCTTCGAAAATGTTAGATGCCATTATATCATTTAATAGCAATCTAAAAAATTATCTTGAAGGTCCGCCGATATCAGCGGTACCCTACCCTACCCCACTATCATCCGTAAAAACCACGTTAATTAATCCACTTGGATCAAAAGATTTCCTTTTAAACGCCCGTAAGGCACCATCCAGGACATTTGCTCTATTAACATTAATGTCGTTACTTTTTATTCCAGAAATTTTTGCATTTTATTCCGAAATTATTTCCTTCAATTCAATCGGAGAGTCATCGCTATGGTTTGAATGATCAAGTTCAGTTCAATTGTTTTCGAATTTACATGTTGCCGTAGGCGTTTCGAAATTTTCTGCAGAGGCTCTTTCCAATTTTTCCGTAAAAACCCTTCCTTGGTATTCCGCAGAATCCCTTTCCATTTTTTCCGCAGAAGCCCTTTCCAGGTTTTTGAGTACTGAGAATACCTCTAAAACCTAAATTTGATATTAAATTTTAAATATTATTAATAGTTATAAAATAATAGTACCTGGTAAGTGTAGCTCTGGGAGTTCGTCTTCGGTATTTTCATTACCGTCCGAAATCGTCACACTCTCATCACTATCAGAAAATACAATTGCCGATTCAGGGTGAACATAGAGAACGGCTTTTCCTCAACATCTACGAACAGTTTCGCCATTAAGAGTTAATCCTGGGGTAATTTTAGGTTGAACTAATGATGATCCTGAAGGCCTCCGGTGGTATGGTCTCTGTTACTAGGTACAGCGGGCTATAAATTCTGACACACTGATGATCCTGAAGAGCGAAGTAAAACAATTCTGGAATGGAAATTCGATAAGTTCAATTATATTCTCATCTATAACGTTTTTGTCTTTTCATGATTTAGATTAGGTCCCTGTGAATCGGTTGTCAAATCGCAGGGTCCGAAATTAAATTTCAAATATGAAACGTGATTTAATCATTCGAATCATGATCTAATCTTTTTAATCAGGATTTAATCATTTTAATCAGGATTTAATCAGCTTAATCAGATTTAAATTTTTAATTAGGTGGGGTGGCGGAGTCGTTAGCACTTTCACCTCGCAACAAGAGGAGCCGGGTTTGATCCCAGCTAGTGGCACTGGGTGAAAACCCGGAATCACTGCGTAGAGTTTGCGTATTATCTTCCCACTGGTTACAGGGGTTTTCCCCCTTCCCATTAACAGTAATAGTAAGTGTAGGGAGCTGTCGGTTGGCTCGCTTGGCATGAAGAGCTTGCCACCACCCTCCTACGCATTGTAACCCAGCCACCTGTTAGTTAAACACGCTTATGTGATCGAAGGTGGTGCCTTGGGTATTACCTCTATTAAAAAATCATGATTAAATCCGATTTAAACACTCTTATCATGATTAAACGTGATTTAATTAACACAATCGTGATTAAATTGAATTTAATCAAAATAATCATGATTCAATTGGATTTATTCTTTCGAGGGGTGCGTCGTTAATGGAAGGAACTCAAAACTCATTTTCCGCGTTGAAAAGAATAGCCATTTTAAGGTATAAAACATGTAAATCAGCCTGCTATACCTCAATATGTAGAGGTAGTGTCGCGCGCTAAAACTTCATTTTCAAATACTCCTTGCAGCCTGTTGAAGCATTCCTTTCACGGCCAAACTGGAGCTAATGAATTTGAAATGTCGTGTTTCTTTTTACACTGGCGTAATTTAAGCCCCGCCTTTTTCTCGATGCGCTTTCGTAACACCGGGCCAATGATATCTTAGGCATTGCAAGTGTATACCTATATTGTTTCTTGGAATTAATAATTACCATTTAAAATACAGCGCGGTTATAGACGAGTTACTGAATCGGAACATTAATTAAATATTTTTATTGCGGTCTGTCTTGTGAAAAATTTTGTATGTGAAAAAAGAAAGTGTCACACTTATGTAATAATATTATACACATATACCAAAACATTTTAGATATTTTGATTCGTTATTAGGTCATGTTACAATAAATAATAATAAAAATTATATTATTGGTTTAAAAAAATACCCAAATTTAAATTTCTTGGAATCCCTTTATAATTCTAAGTTTTAATGCCCTATGCCATTTACACTGGCAGTTACCTTACACTCGTTCTTCGGTAATCATTTTTTTTAAACAAGTCCTAGCCGAACGTGGCGGTATTATTTAAATAAAACGTCATACTAATGTTTATTGTACTTATGCTATAACAAATATTTTTAAATAAAACTTGTTGATGTTAACGGTAATAGTTAGTGTAGGGAGCTGTTGGCTCGAACGCGTGGCATGCAGGGCTTGCCACCACCCTCCTACGCATTGTAACCCGGCCACCTGAATTAATGGCTTCAAAAGTCGCTTGACGACTTAGGCCTAAGGTGGTGCCTTGGGTATTAGCCTAGCTGATTATTATTATTATTATTATTGTAAATTAATTTAGATTTATAACTTTATTTTTAGGCATAGGAATAGTAACCATAAATTTATAGCGATGTACATCTATTTCGAAACGTAGTTAAAAATGTGGTCTTCTTTCCAGAATGCGCTCTGATATGAGAAGGGAAAACGTGGAAGTGGTGAGAGTAGTAGGTAACTAAAACTTAACGCTTTTATTTCCAAGATGGCCGCCAAGATGGCCGCCAAGATGGCTGCCAAAACAACCCCCCACCCCCCAAAATATTTTCAAAAACAAAAATTTTTGTCCTTGGAAAAATTTAAAAACATATTTTGGTTTTCAATTTTACCTTGAAGATGATCCTTGACCTCGACGCTCGAGCAATGTTCACAACCTCTAAGCCTCGGTCTATCACCCCAACAAGTTTGGTCAAGATCGGACAAGGTCGAACCGAGATATCGGCGGTAATATGTGACCCCACCAAATACTTCAACTTATTTACTTTTGGTGTTACTTTTTTCGTTTTTTCGTTTTTTCGCCGTTTAAAATGCTAATTAGTTATTTGCGAGATGGGGAAACGAATTCGCGACCTTCGCTTTATATCCTTGGTGATTTTTGACCCACACAAAATATTTTAAATAATTAAACTAATATAAATAAGTTTTCATTTTTCGCAAATATTTTATTATTTTAAAAACAATGATAGTTTAAGTAATCAAAAACACAATTAGTTATTATATTATTTAATAACTATAATATTTTCAATATATTTTTTTAAACACTTAACAAAATATGAAACACTACAAATAAAACTAAAATCTAACAAATTAAATTAATAAATAATAAAGAATTAAAGAAGGATATATAAATAATTTGAAGGCTGAAAAATATAAAAAACACAATGTTAAAAATATTTTAAGTGTATAATAAAAAATAATTATAATTACATCAATTCGTAGAAGGTATTTTTCCTCTTCGGTACAAAACGAGATGTCGGGTTGGAAATTCGGGCTAGAATTTATAAATATAAATAAATTAATCTATTAAAAATGAATATATCTAAAAAATATTTACCACAAGAATTCTTTTTGTTGCTCTAACATCGAACGAATAAAAACACTGGTTTTGGTCTTAATCATTTCGGAAGTATATATTCGAGACTGTCTGAATTAAAACAGATCGAACGGTATGTTGTACAGTGTCAACATGTTGAATTTGATCTAACACACGAAGTTCAGACTTAAACTTTTTAAATTCTTGTGATTCCACCACGAAATTTGACGAGTATTACAAAGATTATACATTCTTACTACTCGAAGAGAGATAATTTTTAAAGATCGTGGTAAAGAAAGTACAGGCTTTAGATGTAATTCACCAGACATCTTGATTCTAGATTTCTTTTGGTAAAATCCTTTACATTGAGATTTTATAGTTTAAGCCCGACCTTTATTTTAAAAATTTAAAAATATTGTATTTGGGAATAATTATTAATTTTTTAATACAACTAAGGTTAACTAATTATCCCTATCCTTCTTAAACAAGTTTTTATAAATTAATAAAAACAATTATATTCAATTTTTGAACATCCTAGTACAAAATGTACTTATACAATTTTCAGTTAATATACTAATCAATTACAAAAAAAAACATAAAACATTAAAGTTTAACCGATATTAGTATAAAAAAGTACATAGAGTACATGAAAAAAATTAAAAAGAATAATAAATAATCAATGGGTTGTTTGATATAGGCGATAGATTGTATCCCAGATGAACTTTGTTTAAATCAGTTTTAAACAAGAAATTTTCAAGAAATTTTTTAAATAATCATTATAATAATAATAATAATTATAATAAATATTAAAAAACTAATACTAATTTAAAAACAAAAAAAGATATTTATATCCACCAATTAATTTAACCAAAAAAAATTTGATACCTAACAAAAAGATAAGAATAAAATTTCTTGTAAATTCACTGGATAAAAAAGATGAAAACAAAGAATGTTTGCTATAGAAAAGAAATGTTAATAATCTCAGGTAGACTTTTAAGGTTTCGGTTAGGCTCAAGGGTATATAGCGCAAGAGATCAAAAAGCAAAGAGATTAATAATAATAATAATAATAATAGAAAACATCAAATCTAGTTTAAAGCGTACTAATCAAATTTCAGTTAATAAAATCTAATACTATAAATTAAATTAATAAAGCTAGTTAAAAAAGAAAAAGTAGATTATGAAGTATTAAAAAGAACCTCCACCGCCTGAATTAAATTAATAAAGCTAGTTATTTTGGAAAGCATGTTTAAAAAAATCTTAAACTTTTTAAAATAAGAACATTTAAAATAAAAAAAAACATTTCAAAAATTATCACTTTCACCAAATAAAAAACAATTAAAAAATAAAAAACACAAATATAGTCTTTAAATAAAATAGTCTGTTGAACAATTCTAGAATTTTATAAGATTTGAGTCCTATTTCAAAAAATAAATAGTTTTAGTTTTTAAAATAAATAAAAAAATATTGTAAATACCTTGAGTCGTAGTTGAAAAAGTTGCCGACGATCATTTAAATTTTGAGCTGTTCGAGATAATTTGCAACTAAATAAAAATATTTATTTTAATTATTGTAATTATTTTTTTAAAATTAGTATTCCTTACTCTAAAAGTGTAACTATTTTAACTTCCTGTCTATCCAAATCATTAATAAAAAATAAAACTATCATTCCTATCTCCAAACGGATGGTATATCTCGTTAGGCGAAAGTCAGTTGTAATTGATAATTGTTTTTTTCGAAAAAAGGAAACTTGTTGTAATTGAAACAGTAACAAAAGGTCACGTTGAAGGCTCCTACGATTTTTGTGTTGGTGAAACCATGGGATCTTATTTAAATTTTGATATAGGCGCATATGTTTTCCAATTAAGCGTAAAATTTCGTAAGAAAACCAGCCTTCAAGAGTGGATTGAGTGTGGAACAATTAGCCGTCAAACTCAAAAGCCTCGTGGGGACAGACAAAATTAATAGAATAAACGTCAAATAGACAAGAATTGTTATTGATTCTTCTAGAAAAAACGAAGCGAAAACAGCTGGCGATAATTTGAAAGAATTTTTTATAAAGGGACAGGCAAAAACAATTTTTTAAAGGGTTCTATTAAAGCTTTACACTCAAGAAAGACAATTCTCATACAGTAATTTTCAACTCTAATTGAAATATCGTTAATTTTAAAAAGGTTATAATTCCTAACTTTACGTAAAGCTAAATATTTTAGTGAAAAAGGGTTAATAGCGAGAGGATGAGAAATCTTACCAGAAACAGTCAAAACTTCGCGAGAGCCCATGGTTTATAAAAGGAACACGGTGAAAGACAGTCTTTTTATAAGAAAAATTTCAGAATATTTAATTTTTACATCCTGATTTTAACCTGTTTTAAAATCAAGTCAAAAGACAATTTTTTATCAAATACACCCTGCAGAAATATAATTTTATCCCTTCGTTTAAATTTTATACCTCGCAGAAATATATTTCTTCCCATAGAATTTTAAATCATCTAACCCTGTAATTACCAAAATTCTTACATCTATAATCGATTTTTAAAGCAAAAATATTAAAACTCTTAGGGCGTTGTCTTTTTTGTCACGAAATTAAATATAAAGTCTTTCAAAAAAATAATTAATAATTTTATATTTTTATACATGTCTATATTTAAATTGACATTCACAAACAATTTTAAATACCATTTACATACTGATAAATTATAACTAGGTTCTATCCTTGTAGTATTAATCACTTTAATATTCAAGGTTTTATATTTTGAACAAAATTAATGAAAAAATACATTTGGTATAAAAGGGCAAAATTTTACTATTGAAACATAACAGGCTAAAATGGCTTCCACAAGTAATAGTCAAATCTCCGCGAGTCAGGTAGTTTCAGTTTTTGATAGGCCCGAAGAGGAGATGTTATTAGAGTCGGACGAATCGGATGGGGACTATATTCAAGAGGTCCGTAGAATGTCAAACATCGAAGAAGTTGGAATCGAACAATCAGTGAAAGTCAAGAAAGGTGGAGTGTCTTACGAAACTAAAACTCCGAGAAAAAAAGCGAGCGACAAGGGGGTATATCTAGATATTCAGATATATTCATATAAAAACATCAAACATCTTCCCCAAGATGAGATATGGCAGGGTGATTATAAAAGGGTGAAATTCTTAGCTAACACCCTATCCATGGATGTTATTCGAATCATAAACTCAACAAACAGGCTGAAAAAATTAATTGAACAGACGGAAGGAAAAATTGTTGTTCCACCCACGAAGGCAAGTTAAACTCATTAATTAATTATTCGTAATAGTAATTAGAATAACATTTTAGACCTGGAAACGAAATTAGAACATGGCTGACTCCAGTGATTACGATTCGGACTCTCAATTAGACTTTTCATCTTTAAACAGTTTTAATTATAAAAAGTTTTATAAAATTAAAAAATTAAGCCCTAGAAATTCAAAAAAGTGGAAATGTAAACAATTGGATATTGATCTAGAACTAATAGATTTAAACGAAATCCCCACATATTTATTTTTTACAGTATTTGAAAAGATTCTGTCTAAAATTATCAAATACGTAAGACAACAAGCACCCGGTTTCGATTTCCTCAGATTTGCAATTCAATCGGAAAATTTAGAACATCCAATTAACATTAAATTTATTAAAATTGATCAGTTAACTGTTTCTCGAATATTTAACCATAAAGCTCGCGTTGCTCAATCGAAAAAAGATTTCTTACTAGAGGGATAAATTAAATTTAGTATAATTCTTTTAAAATCCCCACAGAAAATGGGAAAAAAATTTTTAGCTCTAAAAAACAGAGATATTATCGATCTTGATGCTTTCTTGAAATCTAAAGCCAACTTTTACTATATCAACAACGTAGACAATTTGTGCGTGGCGAGAGCTCTTGTGGTCGGAATAAAACTGCCACATTTCCTGTAACATCAGTTTCGCTCGAACGGTTACTGGTGCCAACAGTCCCAGAGGATCGAATATCCTTGCTGTATCCGAAAGAATCGTACGTTTAGTGATTGAACTTCTTGACGCTGGAGAAGTAACCATAAACGAGAAATTATCAGCCGAAGGAGTCCAATATAGGCCGAGAGTCTTGACTGATTCGTCGTTCTCGATGCATAGTGGCTTTTGTAAATCCTTCATGTTGGCTGGTAGTGTATCCAATAATGCAGCTTCATTCGACGCCCATTTCCTTATTTCAAATCCTGCTTGAGATGTAGCTTGAATGATTTCTGACTGAAGTCTTAAAACGTTCTCAATCGATTCGTCTCCTGTCATTAGATCGTCCATGTAGAAGTCATTTTGTAAAGCCGAAGATGCCAACGGAAGTGTCTCTTTCACGTCATGGCCGAGTTGCTTCAAGACTTTAGTTGCTAGGTATGGCGCTGATGCGGTTCCATATGTAACCGTTAGCAAACGGTATTCGAGCAAGGGTTCGTGTGAGTTGTTTCGCCAAACAATTCTTTGAAGATCGGAGTCGTCTGGATGTACTCTAATTTGACGAAACATTTCGGCAAGGTCTGCTTTCATTACAATGCGATGTTGACGAAAGCGAATAAGGAGGTTGACCAAATCATCTTGAAGTTTTGGCCCCACTAGCAGATGATCGTTTAGGGAAACTCCAGTTGTAGATTTGGCAGAGGCGTCGAACACTACACGAACTCTCGTGGTGGTACTGTCTTCTTTGAATACCGCATGATGAGGCACGTAGTAAGATGGATTGGTTTCGATTTTTATTTCATTCGAGGGAATGAGTTCCATATGTCCAAGGGCAATGTATTCCCCCATGAACTTGCGGTACTCCTCATAGAGATTCGACGGATTGCCATTTGTTTAGAATCTCCAAGTTTTGGTGCATCGTTTATCTTTGGTAATCGTACAGTGAATCTTCCTGTAGAGTCACGTGTATGTGATTCTTCAAAGTTCTTTTCACATTGAATTTCTGTTGGAGATAGTATTCTTCGAGGCTGGATGTCTTCTAGCTCCCAAATATGTTTCAAATCTGCTTCCAATGTACAATGGTGGACCTTTATTTTCGAACTTCTTCCGGCCATCAGCAATGGACCGGAAACTGCCCATCCGAAAAGAGTATTAAAGGCACCTGGAAGACCTTCTTTCCCCTTGCAAATGCCATCTTGTAAGAGCTCTAGATACACGTCAGCACCTAGTAAAATATCCACTTGTCCAGGGCTATGAAAAGTTGGATCAGCAAGTGTTAAGCCTTTCAAGTGTAGACAATTTCCAGGATCGAACGGACTGTTAGGTAAATAATCCGTGACCTTTTTCAGGACGATTGCCTCGACGATGACCTCCGACGTGTTAATGATATTTGACTGAATATTCACCATGACACTGCCTTGAGAGGTGTTCATTCCGGTTGCTCCAATTCCGTCAACTGAGACGTTGAAACGTGTTCGCTTCAATCTTAGTTTCCTCGTGAATTGTTCCGTGATGAAACTGGCTTGAGAACCCGAGTCCAGAAGCGCTCGGGCTGGATAAAGTTGCTCGTCAAGTCCCTTGACTTGGACCATTGCGGTTGCCAAGATAACTTGGGTTGATCCAATTATTTCACGAGATGGGCATGAAACTACACCGGAGGTTGCCTTCGTCTTCGTTAATTCCTTCTCTTGATGTAGAAGTGTGTTATGTCGTGCGTTGCATTTCCTACAATGACCAGATTTGCAGTCATTGCTTTGATGACCGGTTCGTAAGCAATTGAAACACATGGCACTCCTCTTGACCATGTTCCAACGCTCGTCCGAAGATGCATTCAGAAAATTGGTACATTTGTATACAGAGTGTGTTTCGTTGCAAAAGTGACACGTCTCGCTCAGAGCACCATGATGAGCCTTTGTACTCGGTCTCTGATGTAATGGAGGCTTCGACTTGATTGCAGTAGTTGTAGGCGGAGCTGCTGCTAAGGCTCTGGCCCGTTGTTCAAGAAATGTAACGAGATCCTCGAAAGTTGGTCTTTCGGTCCCCCTCAGGGAAAGTTCCCATTGTCGGCGAGATTCTGAATCCAGTTTTTCCTTTACAAGATGAAGTAGTATGGAGTCCCAATGTTGTACTGGTTCTTTGAGAACCTTGAGCGCCCTTATGCATTCGGCGGTGGTATCGATGAGCGTTCGTAAAGCGGATGAAGATTCTTGGATGACGTTAGTTTGACTGAAGAGACGTTTTAGGTGTGCATCGATGATTTCCCGGGTATTGTTGAACCGATTGTTTAAGATATCCCAAGCCTCCAGATAGTTAGCGTCAGTTACCGGAATAGATTGAACGAGGAGCGCTGCTTCGTTTCGTAATGATGACTTCAAATACTGAAACTTCTGAGCTCCGGTGAGCGATTCGTTGTTGTGTACGGTGCCCGTGAAGAGATCGTGAAATGGAAGCCAATCGACGTAACCACCGCTGAATGATGGAAGTTCCAGCTTCGGTAAACGTACATCACTAGCTGGTCTGACTTGTCTCACTGGAATGTTTGCTGCTCTTTCATTCGATTCAGTGACGAGTAGGATTGTCAGATCTTCGAGTCGAGCGATTAGAGGGTTGTATTCATCTTCGTGATCCGCGAAGTCGTCGTCGTCGGGATCGATATTTGCAACTACGGCATCGTGAACCTCATCCAAGTCTTTCGATAGTTTTTCCACCTTGTCTACATACAGCTTCAAGGCGACGTCAGATAGATTCGTTGCTGTTTGACCCACCGCATTTTCAATCCTGGTGATCTGTCCCTTGATAGCTGCTCTTCTTCTCACCAGAACATCCATGATGACTTATGTTGATTCGTTTACGATCGGGATATGATCGATGGTTTAAACGGTTTCCAACGGAGAATCCACGCTAATTTTCACTGTCTCTCACGGAAAGATAGCCGATTCGATGATTAGTTGAGGAACATAATCAAGTTGACGAATGTATCCGGCTCGACGGACCAAAAAAATGTCGTGAACAGCGAAATAAAAGACGCGAACTTTTCCGACATAAAAACCGGTAAACCTTTTTCCTCTTATTTCAAAACAGAACTGGCCGTTAATTTATTTTTACACGCGCAAAATAACACCTTTTTTAACAGCAACCAAAAACTCACTTTCACGCGCGCGTGCGCTATATAAACATTTGAAAACGAATATAGGTAGATGTACTAAACAAAATTACGATGTGTACAACCGAACAATGACTTAGCAGAAGAACTTTACAAAAATGATCAAATTGCTAAATTGGTTACCGTAGACAGTCATCATTATGAAATTTCAGTTGTATTAATCTCACAAACCCTATTTCCTCGAGGCAAACAATCTCGTTTAATCTCTCTTAATATGTCATATCTAAATCTGTTTAAATCTCCTCGAGATCTAAGTCAAATCCAATATCTGGCCAATCAAATATCTCCAAATTATACAAAAATAATTAAAATGGCCTACGATATGGCTACTAGAGAACCTTACAATTCACTATTTATAGACACATCTGTCACAACTCCAGATAGCTTACGATTAAGATCGTACACATTTAATCAAATCGGACCACAAATGGTAGTTTTTTCCAATAATAAATAATTTACTATATTATTAGCAACTTCATTAAAGAAAATGGCACCAAAAAAGACAGTACGTAAAAAAACGACTCCTATTGCAAATCCCTCTGACAGGTTTAAAACACACTATCCATATTTAAATTTATTGTATAAATCTAAAGGAGGGATACGTAAAAATTTATTAGCTAACAGTTCTCCAACGCAATTAAAAGCCTTACAGACCGTTTGCAAAAAACTTGAAAGGGGGTGGAATTATATTATCTAAAGCCAAAAAAAACAACTTTCTAAATATAAAAAAACAATACGGTTTTTAGCCAGTCCGAAAATTTCGCATAAAAAGAAGCGTGCTCTAATAATTCAGAAATGTACGGGATTCTTCATACCGGCTTTATTAGGCTCTATTGTTCCTTTAATTGCCAATTTATTCAATAAAAGATAAAATGAAAAAAATGATTTTAGTTCCCGCATCGAGTGTCGGACAAATATCTCAAGAAAATAAACAGCTTGTTTCTCCCCAGGAAACATATTATAACTTATTAGATAATAAGATGCAAAATATATTAACTTCTAATTAAAACAGCCGCTCTAAATTACGAGAATTTCTAAAAATACTGAGCGAGGCCCGGGAAACGAGAAAAGCGATTCCGGTACCTAAAGTTGAAATTACAAACTTTCAAGCACCGGTACCTGTTGCTCCATTAAATTCCCCGTTCACCTCGCAAATTTATTCACCCTTCAAAACGCCCGAGGGAGTTTACGCTGGCGACGCTGCGGAGCTGCGTTTAAATACTATAACACGCAAAATAAAAGACTATCTCAGCGAGAGAGAAAATGAACAAACTAGGAAATTCCCGAGTTTTTTAAAAAATGTAGAATCTTAGAAAAGAAAAGCATCTACGCCGATTGTTAAGCAACAAAAGACAATTACCGATGATAGAATGCATAAACGATTAAATAGAGAAAATGAAATATTTGAAGAATACTTAGAAAATACCGATATTGGAAGTCAATTAAGCAAGGAAGATGATTGGGATCGAGAGCTATCTTTGGAGGAGGGTGCTGTTGGTGGCGTTCCAATATCACCGCAAAAAAATTAAAATTACCATCCCCTAAAAAATCGCCAAGGCCCAAAAGACAGAACGCCCTCCTTCTCGTTGGCAAGACTAATAAAAATGTGTAAAAATAATTATGTGTGAAATAAATAAACTTTTTTTATTTTAAACAAATCGATTTATTTTGTTTCCACTCTTTCATCAAATGAATACATATATTCAACAACGCTAAACTATCATTTCTTTTTAAATCGAAATTATACAATTCGTTAATTATTTTACTGTAAGAAATCCCCATACATCTCGAGGTTATAAAATAAATTACATGAGGTCCGCAGTTTTGGCTTTTATTTGATTGAAATATATGAGTATTGAATTGAATACGCTTGCTATATCGCTCTAGCAAAAATCCATAGTCACGATGTGATCTTCCTAGAGAACAAAAAAAGTCCAGAGTGTTGCCCGATTTGTAAACAGCCGTCCAATGAGAGCCTGGAAGCGTATCAGGATCGGTGTTGATTACGAAACAATATGATTTTTTTTAATTGGAACTTTTGGTAATCTATTAGCGGGAAACACTCCGATAAATTTATCTCTCGAGCTGGGGTCACACTTAAGTATAGATTGGATTTGATAAGTGTTCATCTTTCACGTCACTGTCAAAATACATAATTTTTCATATTGATCTTTTGTTAAGTTGATTCCCCTGATAGATGGCTTCAAACTCCCGTCTTCTTTTTTGAAATGTCGCACGTCGAAAGTCTCGTTACATTTTACGAGGTACGTGTCTCTTCCTAGATCGTATGCTTTGTCTCAAACTCCAATATCTAAGCTGTATTCGGGACTTCTTTTTTAAATTTCATCGCGGATGTTACTATTGTTGCACTAACGCCAAATATTACAATCGCGAGACCCAGGAGAATGTGTACTTAACCCATGGTTAACAAAATGATGAATAAAGACTTTAGCGCTCTACACTTGAATTTTAACTAATTCTTGAGCGTAAAACGCCCCTTTAATTATATTGCCTTTCAAATCTTTCACAATATACATACAGAGATCTCTCGTAATTACTCTATGAATTTCAAATATTTCGGCTGTAAACGTTCCTCTGTGTGCTTTATCAAATGTTGCTTTTGCAACGGCTAATCGAATTTTATCCCCAATTTTTAAACTTGACTTCCCAATCATACTAAGTTTGCCATAGTTTTTTTCCCAAATTGCCGATTCATTGTTTTTATTGACATCTTTAGGGGCGATTCCCGTTGTAGAATGTTTTCGAGCGTTATAAGATTTTGCAATTAATGGTAGTTTATTAAGATACTGTAAATCGCCGGTCTTGGTAATTATTTTAAAAAATTTTGATTTTACCGTGCGAACGAGTCTCTCAACCATAGAAGCCTTTTTCTCGGAGTATGTGAGGTAATGGTGGATTTTATAACGCTTTAAGAGAGCGCGAAATGGGGCGTTTCGAAATTCTGTCCCTGCGTCGGTACATAAATTAAGGGGTACCCGTTTTTTGAAAATCTCTCTAAAAGCCTTCACAATCTCGCTCGAGGTTTTATTTTTAATTGGCAGAATAAAAACGAATTTGCTTAAGATATCCTGAACTAATAACGTATAACGGTAATTTTTATTAAAAGTTTGTAAAATAGGGAGGTCTAATAAATCGGCCATAAATGTATCATCAATCGTTGTTACATATAATTTGTAACGCTTAAAATTTAACCTCCTAGCTCTGTGTTTTGTGTAAGTTGGTTGTTTGCTGAGAAAATTTTTAATTTCTTTTTCCGAAATTTTGGGAAATTTTTTTCTTAAAGTAACACTGTCAGAATAACTGTATGGGCTTTCAACATCGTAATAAACTTTACTTAATTGTTTGTCTGTTTTTGACACCAACATCTTTAAATGTATGAATAGAAATAATAAAAACTGATTATAGTAAAAGTTTTTATTTTAATAAATTAAATCACATTTTAAGTTTGACACATTTTGAACAATATCAAAATATAATTGACTTTCTACTATTAAGGGGTCAAGACCAAATTCCTTTTGGAATCTAACAACAATATGATCGTAGTTTAATTGGGGGATAGCTATTAATATCATATTTTCCACTCGGTCTTCAAAATTTGTGCTAAATCCTAGTTTACAAGAGACATCGTGAGCAATCGAAGATTTACAATGCGGATTCTCACAATTCTCGGTAATTTCAAAAATTTTATCCGTGAGCTCAGGTACAATTATGTCACGCATAATATTTTTTGCCGACAAAATTAAATTAATCTCCTGATCAATTGTATGTTTACAATGTTTTAATCTTTTCCACCCTGCTTGGTTGAGAGTAAAACCATAATTTGTTGAATAAAAAAGATAATATAGAAGATTTTTTCCTCTGGCACATCCACGAGTTTTTCCTTTTGTCCCTTGAAACAGTCGATTTTTATCTTTGAACCTTCAAGAGGAAGCCAGGTGTGAAAACTAGCAACTTGGTCTTCAAAAAAATCAGTTATTTCCTTTTAGAATGTGAATAGAGATTGCCAGGCTTCCAAATTCAGTTCAAATTCGGCGCAAGTGTCTAGTCGGTAAATTTTGATGGATGGATTGACATAACCTATCACCGATACTTCTTGTTTAGGCGAGAGACTGTGAGTTCGAGACATCTTTACCACTACGATTTCGCGAAACAACTAACCAATCTTTGCCCTCGTTGATTGATTTTATTCCGTAATATACGTAACTTGACGCTCTTGGTTAATGACAAATCGGTTTTCGTATTCTCCAATAATAATTATGTTTTGAATATTAGTTAAGGGGGAAGAAAACTTCATTACCATCCGTAAACTACCATTTCGTTGAATTGAGAGATTGTTAGAGTTTGCCGAGGAATCGTAAGTTAAATCAAACGCGAATAATGTATTACCGTTTTTATAATTTTCGTAATCAATACAATTACCAGAGTTATTTCCAATTAAATCCATTGCCGAGAATAGTGAATAATATGACCTAGTGTAGAGATTTTTATTAAAATCTGGAGTTAGAGCAGTTTCTGGTATATTCTGGTCGTCTAATGAAAGTTGTAAGAACGAGAGATTATTATGGTTAAATTGAAAGGGATTTTCTCGACTAGACCCATTGTAACTATAATTGTTTACCATTCCGATTATTACCCGATTTGGAATTTTACCTAAAACAATATTTGACTTCACGAAATCGCTCGCACCTGCTGAAATTGTCAGAGTTTTAACAACAGTTTGTGTTAGATCGTACAAAGCTCTCTGTTTGTGCAATATCGCATTATGTGCCAGCTGGAGATCTGGATTTACGAGAATATGTTTAGCCGTAAGAACCGCATCTTCGATACATAATCTATATTTGATATTAACATCTTCTTGTGAAATAATTATAAATTCATCGGAATTTTTCAAGAGTCGAATTCTTAAATTTACTTTGTTTAAAAGAAATTTGTCTATTTTACAAGAATCTACATGAAGTCTTCCCATATATTCACAAAGTTTCGATCCAGCAATATCTTTACTTCTTTTTAAAATTCCATTGTTTTTTATCTTTATGAACATCGTTAAACGCTAGCGTTGGGTCGCAAAACCCGTCTTCGTTATAACCCTCGGCGGTTTTGTAAGATTGTTTGGCTCCCTTATCAAAATTTAAAACTGTTGCTAAATATGCTAAATATGGGTAGCAGTTGTTGCTAGATTGTACTAAAGTCTCATTCATAAACACATCTATTTGGCTAAAAATAGAATGCAATGGAAGGTTACATAGGGATACTTTTTTTTCGGCTGCTGGAATATCTATTAAAACACCGTTTTGTTCTTTTTTAACCTGAATTCGAATTTTAAGCATCAAGTTTGACATGTCAATATAATAATCTCCCCCGGGGATAGAAAAATCAATCTGTGTAGCATTAGACAAGGGAGCTATAGGGAAATAATCTACAAATTTATTCCCCTCAATATTGCCATTAATCAGGGGTTCGTTAAAAAGCTCTAACTCTGAACACATAGATTCAAATTGAGGCATAATGCTTTAGTCAAGAAAATCGGTTTTCGTTCTCTTGCGTTTTCTTTGATTATTGCGTAATTTTGATTTGCGCTTCTTTACTCTCCGAGCTCCAGAGCCTTTCTGTGTATTTAATATGGTATCATCGAGACTATTTAAAAGATTTGTTCCAGCAATTTTACTATTTTTTTTAACGACTCCTTAAAATTTTGACCCGCAACAACATCGTCCATAATTCTCTTCCCCATAACCAACCCTTGAATACCGAGTGATTTAGCTACGGGTCGAAAAAGAGGTGTTACGAATCTTGCTAAACTTTTAAAAATTGACCCAAATCCACGTCCAGTCTGATATTGGCTTCCTCTAAAGACGTTATATCCGCGTCCTGTCTGTACATAATGATGATAATATCTTTCCATGATGAGCTTGTTTTAAGTGTACTTTAGACTAAGCATCCAGTCTTTTAAATATTAATTTAATAATAGTCTTGCCGGTTTTATATGGCAGAAGTTCACCGTAATCCGACCTTAAAGAAATTTCTATAGTTTGTATTTTATCGTAGAGAACTGGAAAATAGTCTAAAAAATGAAATCTTTCAACTTGTGCTTGATTTTTATTTTCGTTTAATTTGATAATTCTCAGCAGGGGTGTATTAGTGTGTCCTGTAATTATAGGTTGTATAATATTTGTATAGACATAAATTCCAGATATTCCGTGGTTGAGATCTGCGGGGTACATACCTATTTCGTTAAAAAGAGGTCTTTCAATTTGATTGTTTGAAAAACCTAACTTTTGCCCGAGTTTGGGGTTATCTATTAGAAAGGTTAAAACACTGTTTCCACCCAAACCTTTAACTGAAACTGTCGAATCTGAATTTAAATTAAAATCGAATTTAGCCCAACTCTGATGTGGTAATGAATGTTTCATTGCAATTAAAACATCATCAATAGTGTGGTAAACACCAGTTGGAATTCGACAATGGAATTTGTCTACAATATTTAGTTTATTATTTTTACCATGTTCGTAATTGTTGAAATCAATATCACGTTTTTGTCGTCGACTATTCTCAACTCTATTTAAATCGTTTCGAAAAATTATAAAATTAGCCGTATTATCTAATTCTAATCTAATTTGAAGTGGGTCTAATGCTTTGCTTTTATAAACTGAGGAGATATAATCTACTTTGTACTCAATTTGTAAGAGGTCTGCTAGAGGACCGAATATTTTAATTTCCAAGCCACTCATTAATTCAATTTGAAAATAATAATTTCCATTTTCTTTGGAAATAAAAAATCCAGCCTTAAGTGAGATATGCGAATCAAAATATTTTTGAAGTTCATTTAAAATTTTGAAATGAAGAGATAACGGTATAAAATTCCCGCTTAAATCCTTATCAGACTCGTAATAGTTACGTTAAAACGTATAACTGTCATTTTCCCAGTTAGGGACTTCAATTGGAAAATTTTTATTATATCTAAAATCTATAACCGATTCCTCATCTGACATAAATTTTTCCTCATACACTTTTAAAGGATTTTGACTGCTAATTACATCATTTTGAAATTCTGGCTCGTTTATATTAAAAATATTTGCTAATCTCCCAGTGAAGGCAATTTGTAGATCTTTAGGGAATGAAATTCTTAAGTAATGACCTCGATTTATTTCTTCTATTGCGTAACTAATTTCGTACCGATTCAAAGGGGGGTAGTTTGTAGCTTGTTGAATCTCGTTTTTTAATTGCCTATGCAAAGATAATGGGATAATATTTCCAAAATCATCTCTCTGACCTTCAAATAAAAAAGGCTGGATAATTGATACGGAGTAAAAAGCCCAATCTTCCTGCTCAAATTGCGGTATTTTTGTAGTCTCAATACGTATGTCAATAAAATTGTTACGCGAATTAAAAGTAATATTATTTAAATTATTTAACGGGCCAAATTTTTGAATACCCGTAAAATAAGTGTCTGTTGGAATTTTAAAAAGGTCTGCTAACGGATTTTGAAATTTAATTTCCATCCCTACCGGTATTTCTAAATTAAAATATAAATTATCTTCAACATCGGACGATATCGCGGTTTTTAATCCATCAAACTGTCTTGGTTTACATCGTTCTAATAAATCGCGTATAATTAAGTGTAATGTGAACGGTTGAATTTCATTATTATATTGTCTTTCTCCCTCATATCTGCCCGCCTCAAACACAATTGCGTAATTATTCCATTGTATTTGTTTAATTACAGGCTGAGATGGTAGATTAACTGGTATTGGAAGAGAACTTGGTAGATTATTTTCTTCGGAAGGATTTAAAACTTCTGGTTGGTTGACGTCTCCATTAATATTTGGAATTAAAGTTTCTGTTGGTAAAATGTTGTTTAGATTTTCTTCTGGTTTCAAATTTGGCTTTTCTTCTAAATTTGTATTTGGTTCAAGTTTTGGTTTTTCTTCTTCTTTCACTTTTAGTTTTAGTTTCGGTTTCTTGTTAATTTTCTGTTTTTTTCTCCTGGGTTGTGATTGTATTTCTTCCACGGGAATTTGTCGTGGTAAATATTTTTGTTGATATTTATTCACCACTAACGCTTTTTTAATTCGTACTTCGATAAAATTTGTTGCGTAAGTTAAAGAAATAGTTTTGGCGTGATTCGAGAGAGGATAATTAGAAATATAATCACTGTCGACAAAGTCTTGTTCTCGAAATTCCAGAACAGACGCTAGGGTCGATGCTTGAGGTATTCTTACTTGCACATCTTTTTGTAACTGTATTTTTAATTTTGAACTGTCTTCGTTTTCATCTGCTTTTACCGTATTTATTTGTAATTTTCCTTTAAGTGTTTGATTGGCCTCAATAGTTTTAGCAAACTCGTTGAGTATATTATTTTGAAGAGATATTGTAATATTATTCTTATTTCGGTCTATATCACCCTCGTAACGTTTGAGTGGAATTTCAATTTTAATATAATCCCATTGATTTTCTTCGGGTAAAATAACATCTGACACGTGTCCTACTTGGAAATGCGAATACTCATTTGTTATATTCGAATAAGTTTCAGGAAGAATTATTTCTGCTAATGCACAAGACCATTTTTCATTGTTAAAATTTAAAGGTTTTGATAACTGTACTTTAAAGTTAGAAGGCGTATTTTCCGGGTAAATATCGGGTGATGCGTTCGAAGGTAGAAATACTACGAAACTTGACATCTTTATAATGACAGTTTTAGTTGGGTGACATCTCGTTTTATACTAATAAAAGATTTAGCGTGATAGATCGAAAGGATTGGGATTTGAACTTGAGACTGTTTGAATAACATCCTGCAACGCTACCGATCTACCACGCTAAACCTTAACATGAAAGAGTTAAATTTTCCATTTTTACGTAGGAAAAAATAAGCACAATATATTAGAAAACATATTTATTCACATATTTTCAATCATTTGACAAGTTTGTTCAAGATTTTCCAAAACCTCAATGGGTGTTTCAACTTGATTAAGAGTTAAAATTTGATTATTTTTACAATATTCTTGAAAAAAAATAATAGCTTCCATCTTTTTTTTACGATGAATTTTCTTTGGAGTTCCAATACCATTAACAAACTCGTTTAACCATTCTTGATGTTTTACGTTAAACTCGTTCAAATAATCAATAATTTGATCGTCTAATATTTCTTCTTTGGTTGTATATCCTGGTTTCTTTGAATGAAGACAAACGCAAACATCAATACGAATTTGATTTTTATAACTACTCGATAAGTGATCCATTAAGTGTTGCTTAAAAATTGTCTTGTCAAGATATTGTTCTTGACAAATCCAGCATTTAACACTAAAGTTTAAATTATCAAAGAAATTAAAAGCGTGTTTGCGACATGGCTCCTCGTAATAACAAGGGTTCTAGGTAGGCGATTTGCATTTAATTTCTGGTTTCCCCATAAATAACTTCATTTTCTTAACCTTTAAAGAGCTCGATTTTTGAGACGTCTTACGCTTACACATATCCTTTGACTTTTAAATGTAAAAACAATTATTATTTATAGAAATAGTTATTATCGCAAGTTTAGACACGTTTATTAGCTGTTTAAAGTATTTAGGGTGGGGCCAAAACCGGCAAGGATATAAAGCGAAGGTCGCGAATTCGTTTCCCCATCTCGCAAATAACTAATTAGCATTTTAAACGGCGAAAAAACGAAAAAAACGAAAAAAGTGATACCAAAAGTAAATAAGTTGACGTAATCGGGGGGGTCACATATTACCGCCGATATCTCGGTTCAACCTTGTCCGATCGTGACCAAACTTGTTGGGGTGATAGACCGAGGCTTAGAGGTTGTGAGCATTGCTCGAGCGTCGAGGTCAAAGATCATCTTCAAGGTGAAATTTGAGATTGAAATATGTTTTTCAATTTTTCCAAGGACAAAAATTTTTGTTTTTGAATATATTTTGGGGGGGGTGGGGGTGGGGGGTTGTTTTGGCGGCCATCTTGGCGGCCTACTTGGCGGCCATCTTGGCGGCCATCTTGGAAATAAAAGCGTTAAGTTTTAGTTACCTACTACTGGTGAGATATATTTTCATTCACAGGGGGTTAAATCGTAGTAGTTACATAACGGGACTGTTAGTTCATATCTAACGAATCGAGAGGCTATGGAGGGACGTCAACGAATTTTCGAGAAATATTTTTCTTTACGGAAGAAAATGACCTTTGGTATAGAGACAATGAAATGTTTATATTTTGTTTGCATTATATTTGCCTTCCTAGACTTAGGAATTCACTAGAATCTCTAAGATAATCTTGGAACCACTATTCTCTTCAATTCAAGAATTCATTATCATACCCCTATACAACTATGGACCATTTCACGAATGACTAGAATTCAAGAAGAAGCGAATAAAATATTGAAAAATCCAATAGAGACAAACAACAATGTTGTTATTCCAGTGTGCCGTTTTTCTCCGGCTAATGAAGTGTAAACGAAATAAATTAAAAGGAACCACCTATGTACTGTAATGCAGAGAATGATGAAAGTAGCGAATAAGTAGATTATTTGTCCATTAAAAGAAGGGTCAAAAGCTAAACCCTAAACAAATTTTAAAAAATTTAAATACTTACAAAAAGCTCGTACCCATAGGACTTCAAGCAAACAAAAAGACGCGAAACTCGGACCAAATAGATCTTCGAATGATAAATTAAATGAAATAAAATATGCAGAATTTCCAACGGTAGACCGGTTTCGTTCTATTTTGAACTCGTCAGTACCGTTCGGGAAATTTGGCTTGCGACTATTACACCGAAAACAGAAACTAAGCCTAAACATTAAAAATTTCAAAACGCGTTGCGTAGCATCGGAAAGCCGAATAGGGGGAAAGTGGTGGAGAATAAAATATATGAAATAATCCTGACCTTAGATGATGGCAATCACGGAATTGAACAATATTGTTGAACTATAAATTTGTTACTAAACAGATGTTACGGTAATCAAAAGTTTCAATAAATCGATTCTGTAAGACATTATAGGAAATTTCGCGGCGAAATTAATTGAAAATTAGGTGAGTGACAGTTTTGAATTTTTATCCTACAGTAGGTTGTCTACCATTGCAAAAATCAAGTGCAGAAATTACCAGAAGCCGTCGCTCAAGAAATATTCAAATACTTCATTATTCTTTCTTGATCAAAAAGACCTCGAACAAATTAGTGCCTTCCCCAGACTAGTTAGTGTAACTACTTTCCCCATTGACATTTTGCTTGTATCCTATTTTAATCTAAAAATTTTAGAAAAGTAAAGGGAAAAACTCGTCATGTTAGAATATTTCAATGTGTATTTAAAATATAAAAAAAAAACTTCGTCATGAAGTATATTGTCTAACCAATGGATCAACCTAAACGTGTGGCCCTGGGTTCCGCTTGGAACACGGTTTGAAAATCGCTTAGCTAGACTGTGCTTACTGACTGTGAAACTTAAGAGATTATCCAATTTTATTACTTATTATCAGAAGTATATTGGGAAAGTAGCCCTTTTTACCTTTCACTAGTGGAAATCGTCCCTCCACTTCAAACTCATTTGTCGCGGGAAATCACGGATGAACAAATTGTCTAAAAAAACCTTTACCTGAATGTCTAACAAGATTAACGGTAAATTTTGTAAACCAACAGCTTTAAGTTTCAAGTTTTTCGCTAGTTATAAATAAAAAGGAAGTGGGACTAACTTTCTTGTTTTAGAAAAATCTATATATTTATTATCCCTACCATTTAAACTATAATACGTAACATAACAACTATAAGTATGACACTTCATATTGCGTTAATGACTCATATCTTAGAAAACATTTTTCTGACACTCTCGCCCAGCTCCGACTTGGATTTGCAACTCAAATTTTTTGGCTTTGACATATTTTAGACACTCGGGGACTCTGACATAAACCTTGATTGCGCAATAGCTCTGAAAGTCAGTTCCATGAAACGGTTTGTTAATTGTCATCCTTAATAATCTTATTATTATTATTTATTTATAATATTATTTATGATAAAATGTATGACCACATATAAACTACCTGTGGCTTAGTTGTCTTTTTTTTTAACATATATAAATAATCCACAAGGAATAAAGAAAGAACCCACTTGACGGTGGTAAATAAGTCTTTAGCGGAAAGCGAAAATAGCGTTTTCACAAGGGATTTTCGTCGACTAATTTGTCTTTGAACACTCTTTACTTTGTATATTTTACAAAGAAATATATTAATGAAGAATCTTTACTTTTGACTATAGCATTTAGAGATATTCAAGGAACTAATTGTAGCGTGGTGTTATTTTTTAAATAGCTGCCATATAACTTGGGAGAGAGCAAATCAACATCTTTTTTTTTGGAAATGTGACCTAATACCCGTGATAATGTTTACAGATATGAGTTTTTGGGACTATGTTCACCACGTGACCACGTCAGTTTCCCGAGCAAATGGTCACTTTCGTTTTGGTTTTTTAAATTAAAAGAAGTAAAAAAAATCTCGTAATGTTCTTCGATATTTTATCTTTATATAAAATGGAAGAAAACTGTTTAATCTGTAGCAAAATATTATTAAATACAAGAAAAAAGGTTGTAGTTACTAGATTAACTAATCTCATTAATGCTATTTTGAAGAGAAAAGATGGCTTACATGAAAAATTGAAAATTATCCGAGTTTCGTGTACATGAAGACTGCTGGAGGGAAAATACTCGTGAACGGTACAATAAGATAATAGAAGAGAAAAATACATCAACTGAAGCCGAAGATACAGTTTTAAGAAGACACCTACCTTCGATTTTTAACAACATTGCATATTATGTGGCGAAAATGATTGAGTATCGCTTAGAAAACCCTCCGGAAGTAAGGGTAAAATGCACTTAGTAGAAACAATGGAAATTAAATCAACCCTCGAAAATCTTACAGAAATTGCGTTTGGATTGCACCATCGATCTGGTAGCAGCTGAAGCACGGTACCACAACGGTGGCTTAACCAAATATTTGGAAGAAAATTTTGATTCGCTACTTTCAGGACGATCTACCGATGAGAAACGCCAAGTTGTATTTGAGGCCCTTTGTAATTATCTTGACAACAACGATGAGTTTCAATATTCGTTAAAGGAATTACAAGATAAATTTAATAGTTTTTGTGGTGGTGAAGAAGCATATAGTACAGAATACTTAAAACAAACTAAATAATCATTACGGCGAGCGAATTACCACAGCCGTGGTAGAATGTAAAGGCAACATTATAAGTTTTCGTGACACCGCTGAAAATATTTTAATTGATAATTGGTATTCAACTCGGAAACTAACGGTCTCAGATGAGCGTATGCGCGTTATTGAAGCCGCCAGAAAGATTATTAGGGAGGACATTCAATCTATGGTATTTGACTGTTCAATTTGCCCTTCTCAATACCAAATTAGAAAAGGGCCCGAGGATTCAATCCCAGAGACTTTGCGGCATCTCTTGAAAATTATTGTTGGGTTAAAACAAAAGTCACTGCAAATCAAACGTAACGCAATTGTTCACTCAATATGCTATCTATAACCCGACCTGGATCATTTCTCTCGTCAATTCCGCTAGGACTAGCAATTCACCTTCACAAGCACTTCGGTTCTCGGTATTTTATTGAGTTGTTGTCGAGCTTAGAAAAATACAGTAGCTATCAAGAAGTACTAAAATATGAGAACAGTATCTTAAGCTCGAGCGATCCCCAAATTTCAGATTTGTGTTTGAGAAGGCCGATGTTAATACACCTACATTAGATAGATTAAGTACTTTTCTTAGTATGGGAGGTATAATATGTGTAACACCATCGTCCTCCGTACCAAGAAAAAATGAAAAAATATCAGCTGACGTGGTTGGTTCCTTCGGTAAATTTGAAATCAAGCCGTATAAAAAAGCAAATATTTCTGGTCTTACCAATGTTTTTATTTAAGACATATGATTTAAGACAAAGATGACCCGTGACGGGTTTATCCCAATCGCCGGGCCTCTTATTTTGAAATTTACTATTGCCGAAAGTCCGTTAAAGAGCCCCCAAATTCGACCCCTTCTACATGTCCGTCAATGTAGAGCCTACGGTCGACTAAGATAAGCCCTCCCCGTCAAAACCTTCGTTACAACACATAATTTGTACATGTGTTGGGGAAACAAAGTGGTATAAGTCGAGAAAAAAAATTGAAAGCCGAGACTAGACGGAATTTAGATAAGGGAAGCAAAGAGGCGAAAGTCCAAAGTCGAGTAAAATAAAAATGAATTAAATTAATTATCATGTCAAATTGAATAAGATTATTAACCATGTCAAGTATTTGGAATTAGACACGTTTAGTAGGAAATCGGGCCCTGAAGATTGATTTAGAATTTCAAAGCTCTAGAGCTAATCGTTCTCGAGTTTTTAAGAGCATGACTAACAAATAAATAAATAAATAAAAGGACAAACTTTAAGATTTATAGTTATAGATTTTCCAAAAATGGTACCCCTAGCTTAAATTACTAATTATTCGTTATAAACTTTATATATTAACTTAAACACTTGCTCTTTTATGTACTTTATATAGAGTAATCTTATACTCTTCTCAGAAAAATTCAATTATTTATTTAAAAATAAAAAAAAATTAAATTAAAAAACAAATTGGGGGGGGGGGTCTTCTTCTAGAGAAAAATTGACAGTGTGGTTTTACTTTTAAAAAGGTCAAAAAATGCTTTTTAATTACTCCTCGAGTAGGTATTTCTAATGGTATATTATTCGTTAAGTGTATTTGTTTCGTTCGTCACTGAGAGACAAAAAACAAAATATGTTATTTTGCTTGAAAAAAATAAAATTATAAATTTCAAACAACAGGAGGGAATTATGATGTTAACATATTTTATGCAAATGGCTCAAATCAATTCCAGATCGTTGAGAAACAAGTTTTTGACTCTAAGGTTCTAGTGGGCAAAAATTTAAAATTCCTCGTTTTCTACATTGAGTTAGTTTATGGCACCCTTCTTTGATATTTTTACCAACTGAACAGACTGGTTAATCCGAATCATCTCCGCGATATGTTACTTCCATTATAGAGAGAGAAATAAATAACTTTGTTTACGAAAATGGAATTATCCGAATAGAGTAGGATTTTTTCATAAAAAAAACTAACTTTAATTATATCTATAACGAAAAAAATAACCAAAAACTTCTTACCAAAAAGTAAGAAGTATTACCATAACTATACAAAACAAGATGGCGCAAGAGCAGCGAGATTTCAATCAACGCTAGCAGTTTTTTATAGAACCTTGTTAGACGGCAGTGCCAACACGCGGCACCTACAAATGTAAAATAAGACACAAGAGTTGGGTCAGTCCATGTCAAATCGAGAGGTTGGGAGGCACTACTTCTCCGATTTGTACATGAAATTTTGGTGCATAAGTAGCCTTGAAATAATGACCATTTTCAAAATTTTGGCCCTCTATCGATAAAATTGGCCATTTTATGAACAATTGAAATTTCCCCACACCAAAGGCTCCGCCGACCCAAAAATCAACATTTTTGGCCATATCTTCCAGCTAAATACCTTTAAACTATCGCAAATTTGTTTTCTAGGCGTATTTTGGACAAGGAATTGTATTCTCGCTTCAAAAATTACCTGCAGATATTGGATTGGAAGATATTAACGTTTTCGGGTGGTCTAAGAAACTCCCAAAAAAAGGAAATGACGTCACCTTTGATTTTCTTATTTTTTTTAATTTTTTTAGCTATTTACTCCAGAAGCATACATTTATTGTTTCAACAATGAGAAATGTTTGGTTAAAAATTCATAAGAAAAATTCTAGTTCGAATTGAATTTTTTAATCTGTTGATGACCTTGAAAAAGGTGTTCAAGCTTATCAAAATTTACTTTATCGCTGGGCCATTTAAATGGTTAATGTGCCCTGAAAGTTTGAATTATATGGCACTTTTAGTTTCAGACTTATTATACCTGAAGTGTATGGTCATAGACATCATTCATTTAGAGTTAATATAATTTCGAAATAAACTCTTTACATTGAACATTGTTCAGTTTATGTTTAACAGACAGGGCCCAAGAAGACGCACTTAAGGGTCAATAATTCTAAAGCTAATAATGTCAAGTAAATGAAACTTTCAGGGCACATTAACCATTTAAAAGCCCCAGCGATAATGTAAATTTTGATGACCTTGAACACCCTTTTCAAGGTCATTCATAGATTATCCCTATTATCAACAGAATCAAAAATTCAATTCGAACTAGAATTTTTCTTATGCATTTTTAACCAAACATTTATCATTGTTGAAACAATAAATGTATGCTTCTTGAGTAAATAGCTAAAAAATTAAAAAAAATTAAAAAAATCAAAGGTTTTTTTGGGAGATTCTTAGACCCCCGAACCAAATATCTGCAGGTAATTTTTGAAGCGAGAATACAATTCCTTGTCCAAAATACGCCTAGAAAACAAATTTGCGATAGTTTAAATGTATTTAGCTGGAAGATATGGCCAAAAATGTTGATTTTTGGGTCGGAATGTTGATTTTTGGGTCGGCGGAGCCTTTGGTGTGGGAAAATTTCAATTGTTCATAAAATGGCCCATTTTATCGATAGAGGGCCAAAATTTTGGAAATGGTCATTATTTCAAGGCTACTTACGCAGCAAAATTTCATGTACAAATCGGTGAGGTAGTGCCTCCCAACCTCTCGATTTGACATGGACTGACACACTTATAAGTAAATGATTATAGTAATTTAATATAAAAAGGAAGTATGCCAAAACATTTAACGAGGTTTGTTAAAAAAATTAAAAAAATATATATTTATATTAGTTTTTCAAGCAAAATACCATTTGGGTTTTAGTATCTCTGTGACGAACGAAACAAATACGAATAATATAGCGTTAGAAAGATCTACTCGAGGAGTAACTAAGAAGTTTTTTTTAAACTTTTTAAAAGTAGAACCGCATGGTAAATGTTTCTCTAGAAGAAGACCCCCTCCCCCAATTTGTTTTTTTATTTTAAAAAATACATTTTTTTAAATAATTGAATTTTGCTGAAAATAGTATCGGATAAATCTATATAAAGTTCATAAAGGAGCAGGTTTTCAAGTGAATATATAAAGTTTATAACGAGTTATAAGTAATTTAATAGAGGGGTACCAATTTTGAAAATTGACGATAAAATTAAGTAGATTTGGTTAAAAGTCCGTAAAACATAAAATTTTGAATAATTTGGCCTTAATATCTTCTAGAGCGTCTCCTATTTCGTTCTGTAAAAGCGCCAAGTAGCGTTGTCCATTAAGACGAGCAGGTAGGTAAATTGGGCCAATTACTCGATCGCCGCCCAAACATCCAGTCGGAGTTGTTTTTGATGATGATAAGGAAAACACCAGTGATGATTTTCGTCACACCACATGTGGGTGTTTTTTTGGTTGAAATGCCCATTTCTTCCAAATGAACACTCGTCGGTCACCAGCATTTGATTGATGAAATTTGGGTTCTCATCAGACATGGTTATTAGCCAGTTGCATAAATCAAATCTACGTTCCATATCTCCTTCGTGCAGAGCTTGGTGGATGTTAGCTCGATACGGATGGAAGTTGTGATTGTGAAGAGTGGTCCATACGTAGTTCATCGATAATAAGATACCGTCGCTTGCACCTCTGACGCTTGCTCGAGGATACGCAACAAAAAAGGCTAGAACGGTGCATTGCATTTGTATGTTTTGACGACCTGGTCCACGAAATCTGGGATTAAAGTTTCTTGAAGTCAAAGGCACGAACAACTCCAATAACGGTGTTGTGGCTTGGTCTATTATCTGGATATTGAACGGTGAACAATTCACTAGCCCTCAGCGAGTTACGATTGGTTTCACCATAAAATAACTCGACCATAAAAGCACTCTGATCACGAGAATAATTTAGTGACATGTTGATTAGACTTAATAAACGTTAAACAATGGTTGAAAATCAAAAGATTTCACATTAAATACTAATTAAAAACTTGACCTTCGTACATAGTTGGCCTACTGATACGTATTAGGCCTACTGTAGGCCTAAATTGGCGTTTTGGTAAATTAAATGTACTTTTTTTAAGTAATTTAATCTTTTAACGTGATTTCTTTCATTTACGTAAAGAAATGCCTAGGCTATTGGCCCCTATGAATAACTTGTTTTTTCATGAGCTCATATCTCCGTGAAAAAGTGTTCTTTTCCAATGAAACCAATTTCTTTGAACATTTTCGACAGCACTCTACAACTTTCTCATTGCTACTTTTTTCTAGTACCTACCGGTGAACAAGTATTTTTAACAAACACCCGAAATTATTTCCGATTTTTCAGAAATTTAGGATTTAAAGAGATCCCACACTAGAAATAATACACTGAAAATTTCAAAACTCTATCTTTTGCATTTTCTGAAAAACATGCCCAGTCAGAGCAATTCAAAACACCCGGTTTATAAATATTAAACTTTTTCATGAAGTATCTGGACTCTCAATTATTCATTTTAATTATAACGCCTTGACTTAAAAGGTTTTTAAAATAAATGAAAAACTTTTTTGTTGTTTATTAAATTGTATAATAGTCGAGAATCATATCCATAAATTAGCAGTTAATCGAATTTTTTAAGAATTGAAATTTGGGCAGTCAATTTGTCCGTTTGCCCGAGCTCTACTTATGGCGATCAAGCACCTTATTGTTGTAGGAAACAGGCACGCACATGGGTATTGTTGCAAGCAGAGTTTATTTATTAATCTGTTTGAGTAGCTAAAACTGGAATTACAGTAATGATTAATGGGGTTTTAGAAATAACCATTAAGCTTCGACAGCGCGCTCTACTGGAATAATACGCCGTTACTTCTAGTCAACTTCCGAATTCGTCGCAATATGCAATTTCATCACGTGATCAAACCTAGCGCTATCAACCTTCTTGGCATGACGCTTTTACCGAAAAGTACTGCGCAGTATAATAAAGAAACGCGAAAGATAATTAAAATGTTAGGAAATGTTTAACCTTTTATTTTCATTTGTTACATTAATTGTTTTCCAGCTTCATTTCACAACAATCGTCGATTGTGCTTTATAATAACATAAACAATTCAAAAACTTAAGAAGGCAAGAAGTGGGACACCTCCGGGTTCTTTTTTAAGTGTTTAGTTTTTCAATATAACCAAGATTAATATTTAAGAAAAATAAATATTTGGATGCAATTTTCAGTGGAACTTGCAATCTACCTCACCGATGATAAAATACGTGAAAAAGTAGATTAGTCCATAATTAAAAGGGATAAAATAGCTAAATCCTAAACAAATTTGAAGAAATTAAAAAACTTACTAATAGGTCTTCGAGCAAATGCGAAACTCGGATCAAATAGATCTTCGAATGATAAATTAAATGAAATAAAATAGCCAGAAATTCCAACGGTAGAACGGTTTCGTTCTATTTGGAACTCATCAGTACCGTGCGGGAAATCTGGCTGGCGACTGTCAAATCTAAAAGAGAAACTAAGCCTAAACAATAAAAATTTCAAAACGCGTTGCATATAGCAACGGAAAGCCGAAAGGGGGGAGTGTGGTGGAGAATAGTATATACGATAAGTTAAGGTAGAAAAAACCTTCTCGCAGTCCATAGGTGGTTTCTTGTAACTTAATCTACCTCACCACCTTCTTAAAATTGAAAGAAATTCTTTAAATCTTACAACGAGTTGAATTACAAAGAGATGGCGTGTTATTAATTTGCTTTCCCTTTCACTAGACGATCAAAATCTTGACCATCTCTTCCACATGGCCCAATTTAAATAAATATATTAATTTTAAAAACCTAGTCACAATACTCAGCGAATAATTTTAACCCTTGCAGTTTCATATATTCTCTCCCATAGGTTGAAAGCGGGTTAATCGGGAAATGGCCAATTAGCCTTTTTAGTTAAGGACAGATCCACATAGTAGCCGATGCGTGAAAAAACCCGCCTATGTTCTATTCTTTTTAATTATTTAAGTTTGGGAGAGACTCTACTTCAAATCTAAATGTTGTAGATAACTTAATAATAAAGGTGAGACTGTTTGCTCATAAAACTTATTTTATTTTATGAGTCGTTCTTGGGACCGTTTTTGTGCAGATCCCAAAATCAACAAAAAAGGAAAACTCCAACGGCCCTTCTTCAAAAGTACAAATTTCACAAGGTACTGAAAGAGTTGACCAATCACTGCCCTAGTAGCCAATTTTACTCTTTTTACGTAATTTACAGAGGGAACGTCAGCAACGGGTGGTCCGGCGTGGGGATGACGTGCCAAAGGAATGTGGCCGAAAATAACCCGACCAAAGATAATCCCTTTTCCCGCCAGCATTTTATCTTTACAATAAATAGAAAGTCAACGGTTTTTCCGGCAAATTATATTTAGTCATATTTAATTTTATTGATAAGCAAAACGGTATTTTAGAATTTATATTGGTATTATTTAATGATTTTATTTTACATTATAGTTTAACGGGGGTTACAATTTTTATTTGATTTTTAATTTTTACACAGAAATACAAAAAAAAACAATAAATTAGAAATGTGAATTTTCACAAAGCGAGAGTTTCAAGCATTGCTAGATTTTCGTCTGTAGGTGGACAATAAACGTCGAAATTTCGCAGAAAACAACCCCTGGCGGCTGTTGGCTGTAAATTTGGTCAGAATAAGGTATTATTATTTAAGGGCATGTCACTATTTGATGTGTTGTAAATGAGCTTTCGTTTTTAAGACAATGAAAATTGGGGGTTTGGTAAATGTTTCTGTGAAACTTTCTACTTTTTATTAGGCCATGAACTAAATACTCTTAGTATTTCTCAATTAATTATCATTTTTGAGAACAACTGTTACTAATAGATTTATTAAACAGGTTAATTTATCCTTCGAAAACGAGTACGGGAAATATGTAGAAGTTCAGACGTAACTTTATTTGGTTCAATCTACACTCCTACAAGTTCCCCGAACACCCATTTGAAAGTTGTCTTAAGCTGTGAAACAATTCGTTTTCGTTTGAATTGGGCCGAAATATTCATTTATATAAAACCGGGTACTCGACGACACATTTTAGGTTTTGGACAATACTATCTCGGTATCTGATGATAAATTTAATTTTTCGATCATTTTTCCTGCCGTTTTGTTTTTGTAAGAATATTTATTTCATTTCAGATAGATATTTGAAAGATCTGGCTATGCCACTGTAATTTTTATTATATTTGTAATAGGTTAAGTAAGGTTGGATTACGTTGACAACGTGCGTCTTGGTTGAAACGCCCAAAATTATTTATGTAGTTTTCTCCAATTATCGAAATGTGCCCTGCTTTCTAAAACAGACTGAAAAAGTTGCGGAGAGCTGCCCCCGATTGCGGATCAATTGGAAAAAAATTGTTCATTCTTAATAAATTTTCTTAAAAATTTGTTATTGGATTAGCTTAAATAGATGTAACAAGCGAAATCTCTAACCAATTTTAATTTTAATAAATGCTGCTTCAAATTCATGAATATGCGAAAATTTGACCTGTTGTTGAGACAAAGCGACAGTGCCTCCTCACTCACTCTCATGATTTGGGAATATTTTTATTAAATTGAAATCTTCGATTAGGCTGATTTAATTTTATACTTCACCCTTATTAAAAAATTGCTTCACATCATACAAATGTGTGAACTTGACCTTGAATGTGTTAATTAATATTATTTGTAGAAAGAAAAATAATAAATACAGAAAAATTAAAACTGTCTGAAATTACCCACTCTTTGTAATTCTGAACCTACTCAAATAAGAAAATTTTCGCAGTTGACAAAGTGAATAATAAACGGTTGAGTAAAATTTTTTATAAACATAACTTCTTAGGTACAACCCGAATTTGAAAAGATATTTTAATATGAGATATTATTATTATTCAGAAAACAGCTGATTTACTTTATTTTAGAGCAATGCAACTCGAAGTTAGTTACTTATTTAATGGTTACCCCGAAAGGCTAAAGCCAATAACGAAGAAAATCTTTCTTTTTAGTGAATGATATTAGTTGCGACGTACAAAATATACTCAAAGCATCAACTATCACCCATTTTTGAAATTAAGACATGTTTTTTTTAGCCTAAGCCGAGCACAAAAAATAGCACGCACCAAGAAATGCTTCTTTTATGGTTTATTATTATTTCATAAGTAATATTAGTTGATAAATTTCCGAAATAGCACTTGGAGCAGTATTGAAGGTTTCCATTAGTAATAAAATTTAGCAATTTTCATACTTCTGGTTCCTTACTTTTGATAATTCTCCGCTTATTTTAATTAGTTTTAAGGTCGATATTTAATCTTGGAGCGAGATACTGCAATTAATGAAAACGTAAGAGCATTTGATCGAATAACGCCGTAGGCAAAAACCACGAAGCGTATTGAGCGAAGAAGGAGTTGTTTTGAAACGTTGCAGGCAGTAGAGGCTGAATAATACACTCGAACCAAAAACGTGCTTTCAATTATCAAGTTATTTGTATACCCAATTTATTTTGAACTGAAAATTTGTTATTAATAGACTCGTCAGTATTAAGTTGAATGTTTGGTTTTATAAAACACTAAATGAATCGATATAATTATATTTATATTGCAAATTGAATTGCGATATGGTAGAAAGTCAATACCGGAAACTTTACGACAATCAGTTCTTCAAATATAGGTAAGTTTTGAAAAAGAAAATCATAGAAATAAGCGAAGATTTTTATTGAAATGTTGGAAATAACTAAGTTTTTGGAAAAATTAAAGAAAATAAACATTAAATACAAACTAAAACAATTTATATTTTTTAAAATATAAACAGATTTGTACCAGAAAAAAAAATCATAATGGCAGCTCTGGAGGTAAGTTTATTTATTATCTATTAATAAATATTATAATATAAGTTAAGATTTGTTAATGATAAAATAGCAACAAAACAATATTTTTAAACGGAATCGATTTCGGGCCTTGTCAATTGAATTCAAATTTGAAAATAATGAAACTTGACCAAAACATATCCTTATGTAGTCGCTATACACGTTTATTATTTTTTTATGTTCCTAAACTATATAACTTTTGAAATAGTTTTTCAAAAACCCTAAAACCCATGTGCTTCTGTGTGTGAGCAGTCCGTGTTTAGAATTTTTTGTTCACTAAGTGCAATCGCTTATGTTTATTTTATTAGTTCAGTATTTTTTAATTTGCTTATTCAACAGATTAAAAGTCTCCTTTCAAATTAAAATTTCTGAAAACAAATTTTAATGATAAAAAATCAAAAACCGATAAAAATAATATGATATTAAAATTAAATTCTGAATTGTTTGGACAATTTGAAATAATACACTGTTTGAAAATAAATTTATTTGTTACTTGAAATATGACCTAAACACAATCGGTTGATCTAAATTGTATACATATTTAACACATTTTGATATAAAAATGTGAGCAAACTATTTTTTGATAGAAATTTCATCATAAAGATTAAATGCAAAATCTGATCATTTTTATATTAAAAACTTGACCAAAAAGCTTTTTAAAAAATCTAATCAAGAATGTATTTTTAAAAATATGATCAAATGTTTTAACAATAAAGATATTCAACATCTCAAACTTAAGATGAAACTCTGCGAATGATTAGTAGCAATTAGATCCGCTAGACGGAACATTGGGTCAGTATTTATGTACCAATTCATCTGTGATAAAAATCATCCTATATCACCGGTAGTCTCATCATCATGCCCTCGCTAATGTACACAGCCCGAACGTGTGACAAAACTGTCAGGGGCAGCAAGAGATCGCTTCTAATGAGAATTGCACTTTTCACTCAAGGCACCAAAACCTATAAAAAGGCACAGCACTGGAAGAAAACTTCCCACTTCACGCACAGCTGTGGGAATAAAAGCAACCCAGACCAGCACAGCTGAAAACCAATTACGCTGACGCACCAGAGTTAAGTGTGCCCTCTCTGTTAGCCTGAGTTGAAATCCATTTTAAGGTTACTACCTGACTGAAGTCGAAGGTGGATATAGGACCATTTGATCGCGGCTAACACATCCCAATGCGCTACCACACAAGAGTCAAACCCCAAATTCGCGGTAAAACCCCCAATTATCAAACACCTTTACCCGTTAAATGACATCAGTTAGATGGAATAAAAACTCACTTGTTTCTGGGGGGGAGGGATAAAATATGATCTTTGCCTCGGCTCCAATGACGAAATGTAAGTAAATATAGATATTCTAAAAATAAATTATGGAATAGGTTATAGGTATTGATAGAAAAAACATTATGGTTGTTTACAAAACTAACCTCCTACATGATCTCCTACATGACCTCATTGGGTTCGTAACGAACTAAAATTTCTCCCTGAATACACAAAGATGTGCGGCTTCAGCTGCTTACTCTAAATTTATGCACGGATCCTAAAACCTTATCAAATATATACATCAAAAAGGATCTGAATGATCCACTCTTTCTCGCGCTTCGTGTACCAATTAGTTGGCGCATTCGGAGACCTCTTCAACTTCGTTTTCACCATCCAACAATTTGCATTTCTCGACTCTGGACTGTCATACCACTTAAGTTTAATTAAAATAACGTTTGCCTTCTGGCGACCACTTCTGTGGAAAAATAACTTTAATTTAAAATGATTTTACTTATCTTAAATAAAATATTTGGCAATTGTCAATCGTACTCTTAGGATTTGTTATTAAATCTAAGCTTAGATTTCCACTAGACCACTTTAAAATTAATCATACCCTCGCAAACACCAATAGTAAATTTAAGCGAGTTACGGGGACTAGATCAAATACTGACGTTATTTACTTTTAGCCTACTAATGCATATTAAGGCTTACTAATTTTAGCATAAAATACGTCACAAAATGGGGGCTAAGACATAAAAGATGACGAGTTGTTTCGATGAACTAGGAGTTAAATTAATAATTTTTAAAGCTCCTTTTTAATAACCATTGTGAAGGCTTATATTTTGGTGTTTTAACTGTTCCCTGTCAATACGTTGTAATATATTTCAAGTTTTGTTTGATTTGTCTCTTTATGAGTAATTTCTGTTAAATTATTCGGTTACAAAAAGAACGAGGCTTTCGTTTAGAACAAGAAAAGACGAACTGACAACTTTTAATAGCGTCACTGTAAATATACAAAAATAGAGGAGGTATCGCCATCTATTAAATATTTTATAATGCTTATGGCGGTATATTCGAATAACACTTTTCAATTATATAACATGCATACGCTTTGATATATATATATGTAATAACACTCTCCCTCGAATGCTATTTATATAATCCGACCGAAAGATTATGTTGAGCAATCTTCTTTCCATTTAGCGGTTTAGTCATCATGTCTGAATTGTTCTCTGTAGTTTTCACGTAAGTAAAACTAACTCTCCCTGCTTCCACTATGTCTCGCAAGAAAAACTTCTTCAAATCAATGTGTTTGTTACGTTCTGATATGACTTGTTGTTTCGCTAAAAATATAGCGCCTTGATTATCGACGTGAATAGTTGTTGGTTCTTTAACGAACTCTGATAGACCAATTTCAGATAAAAAACTTTGCAACCAAAGAGCTTCTTTGGACGCGTGACACATTGCAATATATTCCGCTTCTACGGTGGATATAGCTACCATGCTTTGTTTCTTCGCACTCCAGCTGACAGTGTTTTTCCCTACCGCAAAAATATAACCACTAAAGGATTTCCGATCGTTGCAGTCCGAGCCCCAGTCTGCATCTGCGTACCCTTCAACTTCGTTATTTGATCCTGATTTATAGTATAGTCTGTATTCTTTAGTCCCGTTGATGTATTTCAACATATGTTTTACTCCAGCGATGTGCTCTTCGTTGGGATTTTCGTTAAACTGACTCATAAAGGCTGTTGCGAAAGAAATATCCGGTCGTGTTCCTCCAGCCAAGTAGAGGAGATGACCAATGGCTTGTCTATATGGAAATTTTACACTGACGTCGTCATGACATTTTTCCTTCTTATATTTTATCCCAGGATCAAGTGGACTCGCGACGCTTTTCGCTTCGTGCATGTTGTAAATCTGTAGCATCGTTTCGATGTATCCATGTTGATCCAGGCTAATAGATCCGTCTTCATAGTGCGTTACTCCGAACGATAAAATATAATCGATTCTACCTAGGTCTCTGACTTTGTATTTTGCAAACAATTTTTGACTAAAGTCATCTAAAGTGGTTTCTCTTTTAGCAATAGCGGCTAAATCATCCACATAAACCCCAACGATAATTTGTTTAGCGATATTAAAATAAATACATGGGTCCGATTTTGAGCGACTAAATCCGATTGCTTTGAGGAATCCGTCCAAATCGTTATTCCACTCGCGTCCCGATTGGCGTAAGCCATATATCGCTTTCTTCAACTTGCAAACATAATTAACTTTATCCTTTACGAAAAATGGGTAAGGTTGCTCCATGTAGACATCATGTTTAATAGTTCCGTTCAAGTATGCTGCTATAACGTCATAGTGTCGATCTTTCCACTTTAAACAAGCTTTCACGGCAAGCAACACTCTTAAAGATTTCACTTTAATGACTGGACTGAATGTCTCTTCATAATCAATTCCTGGTATCTGCGTGTATCCCCTCGCGACTAATCTTGCACGATCCCGACTGAGCCGACCATCTCTCTCGAATTTCCTTCGGAATATCCACCTCGTACTGACTACATTAACGCCATCAGGTTTCGAAACTATATCCCACGTCTCGTTTTTTCTCAAATTATCTATTTCTTCTAACATTGCCCTTTTCCATTCATCAGCGTCTGGCATTGACAACGCTTCACTGACCGTTTGTAGATCTTCGTAGCTGGGATGAATTCCTTCAGAGAATATTGCTCGTAATTTGTATTCTCTCTTTTCAGACAATCTCTGCGAACTTCTAGGACCACTATCATCTATTACCTGAGGGAGTGGTAGCAATGTTCTATCTACGTCATACATTGAAAAATCTTCGTCGTATAGTTCTATCATTCTGCTATTTTCTTCAACTGCTTCCTTTGGGTGATCGGTGTCTTGTGTTATAAGATCTTCGACAGTTTCAGTAGTTTCTTGAGTTTTATCTTCTTCGGTGGTTTCTTCATTTTCAGAGAACGTCAATATTTCCTCCTTTTCTTCAACTGTGTCATGTCCGTTTGCCTTGGTTTTAAACGGAAACACGTCCTCTTCAAAAGTGACGTCTCTTGAGACGAAGAAGGTATCCCTTTCCAAATTCCAAAGTTTATAGCCCTTGGTTTCGTCTGAATATCCAACGAAAACACATTCCACTGCCTTAGCGTCCAACTTTCTTCTTAGAGATTCATGAACTCTTGACCAAACTCGACAACCAAGGACTTTCAAATTGTGCAGATTTAAATTTTTCCCAGTCCATACTTCTTCAGGTATTTTACCTTCAACGCTTTGGGAGGGACATTTGTTTCTAATATACGATGCTGTTGTAATTACGTCAGCCCATAAATAATTTGGTAGTTTAGATTCTAGGAGAAGACATCTAGTCATGTCCATTAATGTCTGGTTCATACGCTCTGCAACGCCATTTTGTTGTGGAGTCCTTGGAACGGTAAGTTGTCTTGTTATTCCACATTCTTTCAGATAATTGTCGAATTCGTTGCTGCAGTATTCGCCGCCGTTGTCTGTACGTAGGATTTTTATTTTCCTTTCATGAAGTCGCTCTACCTCTTCTTTGTATTCTTTGAATCTTTCGAGTGCTTCGCTCTTTCGCTTTATCGGGTATATTCTAGAGAGTCTCGAAAAATCATCTATAAATGTAATGATATAACGGGATCCGCCCTTAGAAACAGGATTGATAGGTCCAACGACGTCCGAATGTACAAGTTCGAGAATTTTTCCTGGTCTTCTGGTCGTGCTTAACGGGAATGGTTTGCGCTTCATTTTCCCACGTATGCAAACCGAGCACAGTTTGTCTACCGTATCATTTCGTTCCTCGTCGGTTTCTGATCCAACCAGGATTTCTTAAGAATCGTGTAACCCTTCCACAGCTTTCAAGTGAAGGTGCCCGAGTCGTCGATGCCATAGATTTATTTCGTCTCGCTTCGCTTTGTGGGAAACGGATATAGGACTGATTTTACGTTTCGGCATAATCACTTTATCTTCTTCAAATGTAAAAAGTGACCCATTTAATTTGGCAATAAGAAATGGTGTTTCGTCATTTTCGTCTGATATCGTAGCTTGTGAACCTTCAAATTTCACACACATCCGCTTTTCAAGTATTCTTCCGACTGAGAGGAGGTTACATTCCAAATGTGGTACCAGTAAAACTTTCTCCAGAGTAATAACCGCTCCTCCATTTCCGTCTTTTAGTCTCATTTCAATTGTACCTTCTCCAACTACTTTCAGTTTTTCGTTATTTGCCATTTCCACAAACGATGAAACTGGTTTAATTTCTATCAATTTGTCTTCATGTGATCACTGGTGCCGCTGTCTAAAATCCAAGTACAATAGTCATTTTCGTTCTTCTTTGTTGCACATAGTGCCTTCCGGATACTAACTTGTTCAACTTCTTGGGAAACGTTTGCCTTTGGAATGTCAATAAATTTTCCTAACTCTTCTTTCTTCAGAGCTTTGACTCCCTCACAGTTCCTTGCAATATGACCTAACTTCCCGCACGAGTAGCATATGAAATTTTTGTCGATATGCGGACGTTGATTATTCTGTTCACTGAACGTTTTTGTTGGAGTATATCGCTTCCACTCAGTTTGTCCTCGTGTGACTGGTCTTGTTCTAGGTGTGAACTTCTTGTTATTGCTATATAGTGCTTGCTGACTTTCTTTTGACTCTTCTTCCTTCAAGTTCAATTGATGCGTCTTTCTTTTCTCTTCGACGAGTAATTTCGCCTTTACTACCTTTGTATTTATTGCAGTTGGATCGTGCTCTAAACTCTGAATTAGTGCTTCGTATGTTTCGGGTAATCCGAGTAACATTATCATCGCCAGTTCCTTATCTGTGAAGCCGTATCCGCACGCCGTTAACTTCCTATGAAAGTCCATAATTCGTCCAAGATTGACTCCTTTTTCTTCAATCGAATATTAAGAAATTATCTCATAATATGCAGAATGTGTAGTAGTCCGTGTTTCGTATTTAGATCTTCCAAAGTTTTCCAGGCTGTCGAAGCTAGGCTGCAATCACCTATGTCGTCTAAGTAATGGTCTTCTACTATGAGAAATAGAAAACTTAACGCCTTTTCGTTGGTTTTTCTTTCAACGTTTCCCATTACAGGCCAATACCCCGGATCTACCGCTTCCCATACACTTTTCTGTATTAGAGCCGCCTTTGCTCGTATAGACCATGCATGATAATTGTCGTCACTCAGCTTTGGTATTCTATACTCCTCTGATGAGTTCGCCATTGTTTTCTTGTTAAGCCTTGTTTCTTCTAACCCTCTTCCAAATTGCGTAGTTATTTATACTTCTTCAAATATTCTTCTTTTCTTCTTGGATACGTCAATACGTGGTTGACAATACTTCTTTTAACACAATTTGCAGTGGGTTAGCCGCGTGTCTAGACCCATAACCTGTTAAATTATTCGGTTACAAAAAGAACGAGGCTTTCGTTTAGAACAAGAAAAGACGAACTGACAACTTTTAATAGCGTCACTGTAAATATACAAAAATAGAGGAGGTATCGCCATCTATTAAATATTTTATAATGCTTATGGCGGTATATTCGAATAACACTTTTCAATTATATAACATGCATACGGTTTGATATATATATGTAATAACAATTTCAGTAGTCAACCTTATTATAGATTTGACGATTTTAATATAAAGTAAGTCGTGACAGCCGGTACGAGCGACGATTGGCACGTAGAGATAGTCAATTAATACAGTTAGCACTAGAAATAGCCACATTTAATAGTATTGAAACGGGTCCGGGATGTTCTTCCTCAGGGGAAATGGGCAGTGTCCCTGCGCCTTCCTCCGTTCCCACTCCTATTGCAACTTCTGCTCTTATTACTTTAACTCCTTCTTATGCCTCTATTGTTAATCCTTCTGATTATACCATTTCTACCTCTTCTAATGTAAATGGTCCCAGTGTTAATCCTACTCTTCCAATTAACGCTCCAATACCTAGCACTGCTATTCCTACTACATTTTTCGCTGATCTTATGCCACAGTTAGCAACAATGAGTGCTCAGAAAACTCAATTTACTGCTTAAAACCCCCAGATGCTAGCCATGATCCATACTTAACAACAACAGCAGCTTCCGCCTACTTCCTAGTTAAATATATCCGCGCCTAGCAGTTCATCTCAGGCTACTAATTCTCTTTAGACGAAAACTTCACCGGTGCTTTATGATTTCTAAAACAGTGTTTAAGGTGAAAACTCTAGATGGCACATAAAAAAATAATTTTTATAAAATTAGTTTCCATATAAAATTTTAAATCTTAAATTATTTTTATACACCACTTAGCGAACAAGTAAGCCTTGTGTAACTTTTTGAGAAAATCAAGCATCGAAATCAGTTTTGAATTAGTTCCATATCTTATGTAAAACATTTTATTGCATTATGTCCTTTACTTTCAAAGTTATCGAAAACAACACTGAAAAATGCAGCAAATCCGCCATTTTCGTTTGGGTTTAACTTGAAAACCTGCAGCTTAATTTCGATTTCGTTTTTGTAATTGATATAAAACAGTTATTTTACTATAATATTTTGAAAATATTGGCAATATTTGACGCAGTAGCGGCAATTGATTTAAATTTCAGTAAAACAATTTCTGGTAAATAGCACAAATATAGCCAGAAATTGGGCTTTTTTTGGACTAGAAACTAAAATATTGGCCGAAAAGTTGAAGTATAAAAATTAAGAACCGTATTGCCCTAAAAACGGATAAATGACCAACAATTTTCACTTACATCATTGTTAAAGAGATATATGTGAACTCGCGAAAAAACTACTTAGATGTTAAACTAATCTCAAAATTATATTCCCTTCTTTTTTTTTAAATAATGTATATTTGTCTTTGTTTTTGAGTTTAAGTTCCTTATATTTTAAGTAAATGTAGACTTTAACATTTTGGTTTTAATTAAATTTGACATAAGAAATAAGTTATCAAAAAAATACAATTTTATTTATGTTATCATTCATCACTGTCATTGTCCTTTCTGAGACCATCTAAACATGTTACATAATCGAAATCCTCGATTTCTTCTTCTGACGGATTTCCAGAAAATACCAAGGAATCTGATTGGTTCGGTAGTCATGGTTCAAGAAGTAGACTAATAGCATCTTTAGGAAAATTTAAGGAGTGACGTTTCTGTAGTCTCTTTTTTATGGAATAATATGAAACAATTGGATCCGACGAATTCAGAGCTCGACCGAATACTTCGCTTAAATTATCTTTTCTACTTGTTTTTCGAGCGTGGCGTTCTCTATCATTTCGATAGAATAAGTATCTTGTGCAGAGTGACTGGCATGTAAAACCACGGATATTCCTCAACATATCTTTTGGCAAGTTGGCCGCAGTATATTCCAAATTCCGAAGGTTCAATTGGGAAAGATGATGATATGACGCAAAGAATGACGTGTAGCATTTCAACTAGCCATTTTTCGATGTTCATTATGTCGGACAGTCGGAAAACATTTCTAGGTTCTCTGCCGAAAAGGCTCTTCTTGCCGTATTTCCGTCATTGCTTGTTCCAGCACTAACTGGATTTGGATAGTCTAGTCGAAGGGACAGCTTTTAACACATTAAAGACGGGATCGTACGTTTCCTCTGAATAAAAATTGGATTGTTTGCGCTACCATTTATTCGCCAGGTTTTTAAACCTTCAATGTTACGGTATCCCAAATGAAGGCAAAACTAAGAAAACAACGAAACCATGCATGAAGCGAACTAATTCAAAAATTGAACTTTTGTCCATCTGTTTGATATTTCTACGGAGGATTTAATAAATAAAATTTTGTTTGAGTTGCACCGCATATCGAACAGAATTGCTGAGATTTCGCTCCGGAAATTACACTTAGAACTTTTCCATCAATTATTGTCAAGTACAGGATATACGAGACGGTCACGCTAAGATGTTTCGTTATTGATGATTTCATTTTTGAAGCTCTTCAATTTGCCGTTCCACCCAAGCTTTTTCAGACAAAATTGAATCTTTAGACTCTCTTAAAAATTGTATTCTTAGTGGACGGCAAAATCTAATCGACTGTGGAGATAGATTATTCCAAATAATATGCCCTGAACTAGTGCTAATTCGTAAGGGAATCATAGTAGTTACAAATAGGGCTTCATCTGATACACCTGAACTGTCGAACTTTTGCTTGAATTGTGATTGCCCCGTGCTTCCGTCAAATCCCCACGATGCAATAAACGTAAGATCAATATTTTTCACTTTCGTAGCTTGAGCGTAAAATGTTAAAATTTCGGCTTGTAGTTTTAAAATTCGAAGAATTGTGTGATCTAAAAGAGCTTGCAAGGATACAAATGCTGCGATGTCAGTAACTTCTATCGTCTTAGGCCTACACTCCAACTTCACTTCAAGGAACTTGGAATATGGAGGAAATAAATTACACCCGTGAGCAATGGCAGTTTGACGTAACATTTGATAAGTAGCTACAGATATATTTCGATAAAAAACTAAAGCTAAAGCTTCCTCTGGAGAACAAGAAGTTGTTTTTGTATATTTAGAGCGTTCAATAACTTTTTGGGATCGACTCGGACTTTTTGTCAAATCTTGCAAAATCTTTGTTAAAGTATTTTCGCCTTTGATTTTGAAAGCCTTTTCAGCTGTTTTCAAGATTTCGTCCTTTGATTTTCTTGCCATCATAGTAACTGTACCACTTAATTTTCGGCTTTTAGTCCTAGTCGTAGCTAAGGAGTAGTCTATTGATGGTCTTCCGGTGGCAGCGGTTGAACGTGAGGTAGCAGCGATTGAACTTGAGGTAGCAGCTGTTGAACGTGAGGTAGCAGCGATTGAACGTGAGGTAGCAGCTGTTGAACGTGAGGTAGCACAGGGTGAACGTGAGGTAGCACAGGGTGAACGTGAGGTAGCAGCGATTGAACGTGAGGTAGCAGCTGTTGAACGTGAGGTAGCAGCTGTTGAACGTGAGGTAGCACAGGGTGAACGTGAGGTAGCACAGGGTGAACTTGAGGTAGCAGAGGTTGAACTTGAGGTAGCAGAGGTTGAACTTGAGGTAGCTACTAATGGTAATTTTAGTAGATGTCCATGATTAATTATGTCTTTTGGCACCTTGAATTCTGAATCCAGCCATTTAGTGTGGTTCTTCTTAAATGTTGAAATATTTCTACTGGCACCTTTCCACAATTTGTCGAATCGAGATCTTTCTTTTCGTAAAACCGCTTTCAAGCGGTTTATTTGGTCACCAGAAACATTATTTCAATTTTTCAATTTCAATTTCAATTTTATTCACAGCAAATTTTAAATAATTTTTACAAGAATTTATTTTAGGGCCAAAGTCAGCTTGCGACTTATAGGCCCGTATTGGTGTAAAAAATAATATTATTTTAAAAATATATATTTCAAACCGGTAAAAAATAATTAAACAATAAAAAAAACAGTTTCTAGAGCAACATATTTTAAATAATAATAAAATATATAAATTAAACTATCAAAGATATAAAAAGAAAAAAAATCCAAAAAAGAGGAAAAACCAGAAAGTTTATACACAAAGTTTATAAAGTATTCTCTAAAACTAAGGCTTTTAATTTATGGTTTAGGGAGTATTTTGTCTTACATTCTTTTAGATGTGTATATGTTGTACTTCTTACAACCATTATTAAAAATTGAGTTAAGTTTTTTTGAGGTTCGACAGTTAGGTTCGACTAGTAGTTTAGTACTTCGGCTAGTGTAAAGTTTTGATACTTTTTGAAATTAAATGTTTTCCTTTGATCCGTTTATATTGTTGGGAATAATTTTTAAAGAACAATAGTCAATTATTTGATCAATATTTAAGAGTGAGCATTTTTTTATAACGGTTTTGTCGAAGCTAACCAATTTACGATAAATATATTTCGTATCGCTCTCTTTTGAATTACATGGAGTCGGTTTAATTTATTTTGGGCTGTATTACCCCAAATTTGCATGCCATAAATTAGATAGGGATATAATAGAGCGCAATATATTTCCATTAAGGTTTTTCTGGGAAACAACAGTTTAAATTGATAAATTTTGTAGCATACCGAGTTGATTTTGGTTGCGACTTCCTCAACTTGCTTACCAAAACCCAAATATTCGTCAAACCAGATTCCTAGGTATTTGTATGACATTACTCGTTTTATTATATTTCCTCCAATTTTTAGAACACATTGATTATCTTCGACATATTTATTAATATTTTTAAAAACTGTATATTCTGTTTTAGACGTATTTAATTTTAAACCGTTATTTTTTAATCAGGAGTTGATAATGCAAAGTGCTGAGTTTGCATGTTCGACAAGTGTTGGAAGATTGAAATGATTAAGTAATAAAATAGTGTCATCAGCATATAAGTAAAGAGCTTCTAAAATTTTGGTAGTAAAATCATTAATGTAAAGATTAAAAAGTAATGGAGATAAAATGGACCCTTGCGGGACGCCAATGGTAATGGTATCGAACGCAGAAAATAAATTATTGATTTTGGTACAACATATTCGATTTGAGAGGTAACTTTTAATCCACCGTAAACCAGGCTCCCTTATACCCATAAATTATAATTTTTTAATTATCCTTTCGTGGGGAACACTATCAAATGCTTTTTGGAGGTCCAAGAAAAAACCTTTACAGTACATACCACTATCTAGGGCCGAGAGTATATCTATATAGACTTTAATAACGGCTGATTCAGTGCCACTACCCGCTCTAAAACCAAATTGATTATTTGACAGAAGGGAATGTTTGTTATCTATTAAAGAGTTTCGATCTCTTAACAAAGAAAGCACTGATTCGATGCACTCAGATTGATTTGGTTTTGATTTAAATATATTAAATAAATCGGTCCTGGTCTTTCGAATGATATACTTATGATATTACATTTATTTTAATTATTTGATAGTACATTTATTTTAATTATTTGATAGTACATTTATTTTATTTGATACTACATTTATTTTATTTGATACTACATTTATTTTATTTGATACTACATTTATTTTAATCATTTGCTAGTATCCAGAATGTATTTATTTATACTCAGGGAGAATGAATATGTCGAGATTATTTTTAGCGTTTCTCCAATTCCACCCGTTGGGCCCCTCGATATGCTCCTCCGCTTTAATTTAATCAAATAATACTGCAATCTCATTGGTTCTTAAAAATTACGTTTTTCGACGCGATTAACGCTGCTGCTAGGACGCAAAAAATAAGACCGCCTCCCCCCCCCCTTAGCGTGCCGGGTTAGGGCCTCAACGTGTCCGTCGATAGTTTCGACATATTAATTATCCCTGAGTATACTGCCGTGATTTGCACAAAGGCATTAACGACCATTTTTGACATTTTAATGTTTTAGTTTTATCTGGGTAAGTTGGTGGTGCTGATTCTGAATCTGAAATTTGTTTGTTTCTAGCCCTCTTAGGTTTTAAGATATACGCTTGTCACAAAAGCATTATTTCGGTACTTTCACGGAACTACTTCGCAAATAGGCATTAACCGCCATCCTTTACTTAGCACAAAAGCATTTTATGGGTTTATCCAATCAGCATTAAATGCTTTTGTGCGAATAATTTAAGTAATATGAGATTACCTTTAAATAATTTGCGCAAAAGCATTATTGCCTTTGTGAACATTTAAAACTCAAAAAATACCATGCAAATCGGAATTTAACTTAAAAAGCGGGATAAAGGAACCGCTAGTTTCAATCAGGAACTATAAATTTAAAAAGAGCAGAAAAAATACTACTAGATAGGATATTTTCCAGAAAATTCTGAGGGAAAGTTTTTCATTAATAAAAAAAAGCAACAAAACTGAGTTTTTCTTAAAATGACGTTTTGGTCGTTAATGCCTTTGTGCAAATCACGGCAGTATAATGAAATACATTCTTGATAGTATATTTATTTTAATTATTTTATAGTATATTTATTTTAATTATTTTATAGTATATTTATTATAACTATTTTATAGCACATTTATTTGAATTATTTGATATTATTATTATTATATCTCCTTACTTCTAAGTATACAAGTTATCCTGATATTGGATAGCTTAGCTTCGTAAGTGTTGAAAACGCGGGTGGAATAGATTTATTTTAGCGCGAAAAAATTCAGACTTGAGATGAATTCGAAGAAAAGTATGTTTTTAAGGTATGCGAGTGTAAGAAAGTATCTTGGTATTATGAGCAGAAGAAAAAGTGTGAAAGGACGAAATCTTTGGAGCCAGGTAAGTACGGTTGCCACGAAAAAATGTTCCTTTTCAACCAAGTACGGCGAGGATTTGAAGCAACATTTGAAGTCGGTGCAACAGTGGAAATTCAAAAAAAGAAATCCAAAAATTTAAACACTATTGAGGTCAAATGTTTTATTTGTACTTTGTATTATTACAGTTTATTTTGTGTTTAATAGTAGTGACACAATGAGAGAACTATATCGCGTGGTGGAGGTGTGGTGGAGGTGTATGTTAAATTTGCATAGAGTTTTGCTGGATGAGAGTTCTAAATCAGGAATGGTTGAGAGTTAAATTTCGATAGAGCTGGGTGATAGTTCGAGACTATAGAGATAAGTTTATAAGATAAGAACTTGATATCGCGCGTGTGTATTTACTACGAGATAATACCGATATATAAGACGCGTCGGGAGAGACACTCATCTGTCAATTTGTGGAATAAACGAAACACGGCTCCATGTAACAACTCTAAAGATCTAGTCCAACAATGGAGATCGAAGACTGTTACTTAATTTTCTCTCAGAGATTCAGAAAAATTAACATACCTATATACAATGATCAATGGGATTACATTATATTTGACGCGACCGATTCCTTAAAACAATATGTTAGGTCTTTTCTTCCATGGTGGAGGTGGGATTGAGGTGGGACTGAGCTTATGATTTTGGCGAAAGAGTTTTCCGAGCACCAACGCGTTTTCCGCACCGAGCGCGTTTTCCACGATATTTTCAGCATATGAGCGCGTTTTCCGCATACGGTGGGTGTAAAACATTATACATTTGTGTACGGCTTGTTTATTAAGTAGTGGTGGGTGTTGTATGTTAAAACTTTAAATTTTTTAGTAATAGTAGGTGGAATAGGTTGCGAATGTATTGGAATTTTTGTAATATCGTGTATAAACGAACGTGTCCAAGATCAGGTTGGAATATCTTAAGTAGAGATTAAAAACCTTATAAACAATATCGGAATATTTACCCTAAAAATGAGGTGGAGATGTGTGTAAATTCAGTATATCTTAAAACGACGATGCTGATGAGAACTATTTATCATAAGTTATTGGAAAACGTCATCACATTTATTTATGACCACCCTATATAAGATCGATGTTTGGTATATTTTCGCTTAAATCTCCGAAAGCTGAACAATGTAAGTAAATCAACGCTCTATATCTATAATTTTTATAAGTTATTAATAACTGGTATCCTTTATTTTAGGGCTGACCTCAAAACGTTTCCAGTATCTCGAGCTAAAGGTGTTACTATCACGCAGAATGCGAAATAAGACTAGGAGTGTTGGATGGCGGAAGTGGGATAACTCTAACCAACAAAAATGTGAAACTCTTTATGGGAAAACCAGAGATTTAGTGTGATTCACTCATAACTAAGTCGTGTTATTTTGATCCACCATGAAGCAATCACTATTTTAATGATATCTGTGGACGGTACCCGTTTAGGGTTAAATGCTGGATATGTGAGAAAATATACCTAACCACGAGAGGACTTAAAGTTCATCTACTAAGTCATTTATCTTGTAATAAAATAAATGAATCATCGGATGATGAAGTGTGCGATTGTTCGGCAAGTGAACATTTGCATTAAATAGCTGAAGATGAAGCTATAGATGATCAAATTATTGATTATCTTAACGAGTTTATTGTTAGATGTCAAAAGCCGTCCAAACGTGATAAAATTAAAAATATGGAAACAGCGTCCGAGCTAACAGCGGCCAAAAAAAACTCTTGATTCGCTAATGACATCAAACGCTGTTTTTCCACCCGATTTAAAAATGCCGAATGATGAACAGCTGCAAGCTTTGGTATATTATCAAGAATATTAGAAGAGTAATCAAATCATTCACAATAACGGTATGGAAACTCCCGCCGAAGATTCAGAAAATTTAGAAAAATCTTGTTAATTGCTTGAAAATATGTGAATAAATTTTATTTTTCCTATAAAATCCATTGTTATTGTTTTAAACATACAGTAAGAGTGATTTCAGATATTTGCATTAATAAATAAATAAATGATTGTGTTTTATGGTGGTATATTGGTATATACAAAATAAAAATAAGGTTTTGTATGGTTTTTGTTTTTCAAGAATAGTAACCATTTGCTTTAAAGAAATTATTTTATTGAACACTTTTTATACATAAACTCTTTAATCATTTTATCGTTTACATATTTATTTTTCTTAAACCTAGACACAATATTATACATTTCTATTCCTTTACACCTGTTTATAGCAAAATAGATACAGTATGCTCCACATGTATTTCTAGAACTACTCTGTAATTGGTTAGAATTAAAAGTAACAGTTTTACGGTTTCGTTCAATAAAGTCATTAAATTTAAAATAATCTGGCGGGTTTCCAAAGGAATCCATGAATTCACTATTTTTATGTTTAGAAAAATATATTAGAACCCAGTGTTCTCCAGGTCCGGCACTCGTATCGGTATTTACAATAAATAGAGAAGGGAATATTTTTACATATTTAGATAGCTTGTCAGCCGCGAACACGCCTCGAAATATACTTTTAGTACTTAAATCTTTTTCAAGAATTTAAGTTATCTGTAGCGAATCCATTAATTACTGTAATCGAAAATCACGGTTCAATTTTTTTCAATTTCAATCAAATTTTGAAACTCAGCGTAGATTAGAATAGAAATCGTCTCCGTTAACGGTTTTGCAAATTTTAATTCTAATCTCAGGTTACTGTTTTTCACAAGATGCAAGTGATTGGCGTTGTTGTTAAGATCGGAGGTTAAATTGTACGCGAATAAACAATTTCCGTTGGGATAATCTTCCCGACTTATCTGATTCCCTTCATCTACGTTCCACTGATTAGTTTGAATGAAAAGATTGCAATACGCTTGAATATATTGATTTTCCTCAAAGTTTAGGGATAACGCCTTATGAGGGACGCTGCTACCGTCAATGTACAATCCAATGCTTGATAAATCGAAATGTTGAAACTTATACGGCGATTTTTTCAAATCTCCTAGAAACGCTTTTTGTTCCACAACCCGATAACAACTTTTTTAGGTGCTTGTCCGGTAAAGAAATGATCTTGCACACTAGTCATAAGACCAGCTGGTATAGAAAATGAGGTGCACTCCGAACGAGTTACAGGATATTTAGCGGTTCCATATTGTAGCGCCTTGGCTTGAGCGAGCGATAGTTCCGGTATCACTTTAACTTTCCTCAGATAAAGGGAAGCTGATAAAATCTCCACTTTAAATTTTACGTCGGAGTGAACGCAAAAAGCTGCTCTATTTTTATCGAATTTAAATTGCAAATCAACCATATTTAATAAAAAACGTGGTTGTTGACATAAATCAGTATGGACTACGCCTAACAAGTCAATCACCCCTTTTTGCGGTAAACTCGCCCGTTTAGAGAAACCATCGTTATCGAAAAATGAATCGAACTTTCCAGGCGTATCCCGATAGAAAAGTTAACTTGTTATGTAACTTTTTTTCGCCAAATCTCCGAACGTTAATAGAGTTTGTATCATACTTTTATAAGCGTAATTTTGACTGGAAGGTGTTACTGATCTTTCATTGAGAAATAAATGAACGTCGCTAAAAAGCGAATGAAGAAACAAGTTCTCGGGGGCGATATTATCGGCTGGAGTTCCCGCTGCACCAACCGCAACACCTGGAACAGCAGGCTGTGGTAGTTCACCATTATCTTTAGTTACCTTAACTCGAACGTGCAACAAAGTTTGTGAAAGGTCTATATACGTTTCAGAGTTACCGTTGATAGAAAATGTAATTGAGGCGTTATCAACTATATTTGATATTGGATTATACTCACCACTTATAATCGAAGATTGTGTCATAGGTACTTGAAACAAATCTAGCTCGGAATTTATTCACTCAACTGAGTGCGGGTGTAAAAGGGACATTATGAGAATATATCGGAACGTTTAGGGAACCGTCCTTTCGCTATCCTGCCTGCCGTTGAAATGCCGCTTTTCGACTGAATTCGTTTCTTTTATTTCCGGAACCTGTCATTCTTTAAATTTGATCCGTAGCTGAAGATGTTAATCTCATGGCTTCATCGGCTGTTGAAGCTAGAGTTTCCTTTCCGGCGTTAATAGAATGCGATTTAAGCGCTGTTTTAATTGGGACTCCGCTAACAACACCGGTAGCTACTTTCGCTCCGGTACTTAAATTTTTTTTTCCTAAGTAAGAAGCGCCTTTCTTCAGTAAAGGTACCGCGAATCTAAACGCTGAAGATAATATATTTCCTAGTCCATGTCCTCTTTGCACGGCTAAACCTCTATATACAGGTATTCCACCGAAACCAACCTGGTTTAAATAGTAACTTTCATAATCAGTTCTTGAAGGTAAATATTCAGACCTCATGATGTTAACTGTTCGCTCTCTTAAGCTAGAATGAGGGTGTGTCTTGAATGATTAAAGGTTTATAGTGAAGTCCACATTTTACGGGGTTTAAAATGTAATACAACGTGAGCTTTTTCACTATGAAACTGTAATGGCTCACCTTAATCATATGTTATATTAATCTCTATAGTCTTAATATTATTACACACGACTGGTAGGTAATGAGGTTGTGAAAATATTTTTGTAACCGTTTTCCCGTTAGACTCGGCTTTCCCTTCGAGGCTTATGATTCTTAATAGAGGTGCTAAACTATCCCCAACAACGCTATTTTCAACCAGATCAGAATAAACGAATAAGGAATGTAACCCAGCGTCCATATCAACTGGGTAGGGGGTTATCATTGAATTTAAAATGGTGAAATCATTATCTCTTCTATCCTTAAAACCTAGTAAAATCAATTACAGCTCTGATTTTCGGTTGCAATTTAACTTTAATTCGATTAGAATAATTTAAATAAGCGAATGTAACTTGTTCTTTTTGGTTGTGGACGTGCTAACATGTAATAGTTCTTCCGGAGTTTTATAAAAACCCGCGGGAACTTCAATTATTTTATCATATTCGAGAGGGTCTTTAATAACCAATAGATTAGGTTTTCGAACGTTTTGCTATGTCCGAGGATAACTTATTTCCGCTAACCCAACTTCGTACTGTTCCTTAAATCTTAACGGTTCAGCTAAATACGTTCGAAATTTACCAACGCTATTATCTTGGTAATATAATGACGAGGAATCTGAAGGTAGCGTTACGTAAAAACTCATTTTAAATCCACTTCTTGTATCCAAGAATTAAATGTAGGGTCGTAATCTTGCCCTTGACATACAGTTCTACGCGGCCGTCCGATTTTTTCCTCTTTTTTATTACTTTTTCGATTATGAAGTAACAGTCTTTTAAATCTCGACCAACTATCTGAACCTCCTCGCGATATAATACTCCTAAAATGGGGTTAGAATTTAAATCCACCAGCTTATATACAGGTGGGTCACGTGGTAGTCACTCAGCTATTTTAAACAATTCTGTAGTAAAATTCGGGTTATATTTCTTATCGAAAATTGATAAATTTCTCCTTATTCTACAAATATCTCCCAATTTTTAACGCGTATGTTAACGAAGGAGAAAAATTTACCGAACCGTAAAGATTTTTCCATATTTTAGCAGAGTTATCTAGAGTAACTTCCACAGGCTTACATTTAATTGATCTGTGATAACTATTGTTATATGCGTTTATAATATCATCTAAAACGTCGATATATTTAAGGGTGTTATTCGGCGTGAAATAGCGATATAAACGAGATTTAAAACTTCTAATGAATCTTTCAATAATGGACGCTTTCATTTCCGATCGGGTAGCAAAAAATTTAATGTTCCTTCTTTCTAATTCACTCTGCACTTCTTGACAGACAAATTCGTTTCCATGATCACTTTGAATTCTTTTCGGTTGACGACCTTTTTCAAAAACGTTACGTAACGCTTCTAAAATTGTTACACCTTTCTTATTTTTTAACCGCTACAGCCATAGCGTATTTGCTAAATATGTCAATAATACATAATATGTATTGGAATCCTGAATTATATTTAGACAGCTTCTGAAAATCTGCCAAGTCGGCTTGCCACTGTTCGTAAATTCCATAAACAATAGTTCGATTTCGTTTGAATCGTCTTCTAGCAGGTTTATGCAGCGTATATGTATCCTGCTTTATTAGAAATTGTTTTACTTTTTCCAATGAAACCTTTAAACCTTTATGTCGAGCTGAATTATAGAGCGTTCGAACTCCAGCGGGATTAGTATAGATTTTCTCAAGTTCTTTCTCCATATCGGGTAATATTTTGATGTAATGGTATGTAACGCCAAAAAACGAAATTAAACAATTCTAATATTATAATAACTATGATAGTTAATACAGCTGTGATATTTTCGGTGATTTTGAAAATTATTGTGATAAATAGGCTAAAAGTCCTAAAGAGACCGTTTCTGTACAACCTTCCATTGTAGGCTTATACTATGAAATGATAACAAAATTATCAGGTAATTAATATATTTTATTTAGTATGTATCCAAGGTCTTAGAGGACTAGGTGAAGATGAAGATAACGTTGAACTACTTGGCGGTGTATGAAAAACGGCGAATGTTTTTAACAATGCCAATCCTACAGGATTTTTAATTAAACGTTTTGAAATATTTGACTTCTGAACACCCTCGTAAAACTCTGTTAAGCCCCGTTTTCAATTACAATAAATTTCAGGCTTTTCGCTTTTGCTTTTTTGACGCGCTTTTATTTCAAAATAAGCATATATCAAATCCATTTAGATATCTGCTTCTCGTGACAAAAAAGCCGATATAGAAGCTTCTCGCGGTTGGTTTTGACTCGAAAGCGTAATTTTTTTAAGAAAAATTCGTGATTGAAAACGGGGCTTAACTCCTAAAGGATCGATTGCCGTTCCAGGTGTTATTCTCGCAGCATCATACAAGAGATCGATTATATTAGATCCTCCAATCACCTGTCCACGAATAGAAAGCTCTCCTGAGTTAGCCCATCTAATATATCTCGGATCTTCCATAGTCGTTCGGTATAGCGCAATTGCATCACTAACAAAAGTTGCAGGTAGAGAATAAGATATTTCAGCGAACCAGGTCTTAGGCTGTCCAGAGTTATCAATATCGGGAGTGATTTGCTCTTTACGTATGAATGTTAGACGTCGTCGAAGAGTTTGATTGTATAATGCTTATTTCTCTGATTCGTTTAAATCTGGATTATCTTGAATGGATTTCATTTCATCATCGAGTGTCTACTCTTTTTGAAGTTCAGGTGTTTCCACAGTTTTGGGTGGTGTAGTGTTTTTTAATATCTCCAATACATCTTCAGGTACTAGAAGCATTTTTCGAGCCATTATCGGTTTATAGCTCGACTTATTGCACTTCCCGCGACTGAGCTAACGATAGATAACAGCGGTGCTAATAAAAATGGTAGAAAACCGCCCTTTTGTACCAGAATCTTTCGTCGTTTTGATATAACGTTCTCCTTTGACACGTTTCGTATAACTGCGCTATGTTTCTTTAGCCGCTTACGATGACGTTCTGACAGTTCAATTGTTCCGTGTAATACATTTATACAACATTCAACAAGGGTCAATATAGCTTCCTTTCTGGCGAACTTAATGGCTGTCTTTCTTTGATTTGGATTGCAGGATGTTAGGAAACGTAGAAAGTCTATGTTTTCCCTTACCCGTTTGGAGGCATACATTTAGAGATTTTTCTTAACCTTTCTTTAAACGTAATGAACAGTCTTGGAATATCTTCTAGTTATGATAATTTAGTGCAACCAATATCTTCGATGTTAGTAACTGAAACTCTTACGAGTGTTGATAACTGTCTATAATACATTTCATTTGGGGATAAAGACCGCTGCTTCTTCACCAGGTATTAAACCCGTTCGTAGTAAATACTGATCTGAGGTGTGAGGTTTCAAGTCAACTAATAAATACCCAAATTTCCGTGACGTGGCTTGTTGGAAAGCGTCTATAACGTATTTACTATTGGTTGGAGTGATTTGTCACGTGGTGATTTAAAAATAAACAGATAATGTGCATTTAAATTTAAAGTTCTTATTTCTTTTCCAGGGTAATAAAGGTTTTGCATTAGAATTAGCACGGAGGTGTTTCTGTGATGAGATCCACGAATAAATAAATTAGTTAAGTCTTTATTATTAGAAATCTTGCATAATAAATCGTCTAAAATAACTAAATTCCTAATTTGAGAATTTAATATATTAACGTTGAGTAACCCTTCGTGAAACTCGACTGAGGGTGTATGTTCTAATATTGATTGAAAAAGTTTCGGCTGATACTCGGTATTACACCATATTATCCTCTCTTGAGGAGAAGATATGCAGGTCATCCTATGTTGAATCAACTTCCCTACCAGGAATGACTTCCCGCATTGGGTTGACCCGGCTACAAGCCCATTCATAGGATGTTGTAAGCTTAAATCCATAATTGATAATGAGAATCGGGGCATTAGTGTAATCAATTTTATTAGTTTTTTATCAAGTTTTTTTTAGCATTGCATATTATTAGCAACATTATATTATTCAAACACAAATTCATCCAAACGTTAAAAACGGATTTCAAATTTGGCGGTAAATGCATGATGGGTACATCTTGTTAGGATAAAATTTCAGCACATCCATGTAGGGATGAAAATCACTTAAATCACCTCCACCATGGAAGAAAAGACCTAACATATTGTTTTAGGGAATCGGTAGCGTCAAATATAACGTAATCCCATTGATCATTGTATATAGGTAAATGTTAATTTTTCTGAATATCTCAGAGAAAATTAAGTAACAGTCTTCGATCTCCATTGTTGAACTAGACCTTTAGAGTTATTACGTGGAGCCGTGTTTCGTTTATTCCACAAATTGACAGATGAGTGTCTCTCCCGCCGCGTCTTATATATCGGTATTATCTCGTAGTAAATACACACGCGCGATATCAAGTTCTTATCTTATAAACTTATCTCTATAGTCTCGAACTATCATCCAGCTCTATCGAAATTTAACTCTCAATCATTCCTGATTTAGAACTCTCATCCAGCAAAACTCTATGCAAATTTAACATACACCTCCACCACACCTCCACCACGCGATATAGTTCTCTCATTGTACCACTACTTTTAATATTTCATTATCGCTAGCCCCGTAATATAAATTTGCTTAGTTTCTGTCATCATATATAACATAAGCACTCAAAAATGTGCAGTAGTGTACTAACGATTCATCAATTCTAGCGTACGGGTAAAAGAACCATTTTCAAATTTTTTTTTATAAACATACATTTGTCAAAACATTAATCCAGTAATTACCGTACGACAAAGTACGATTACCGTCCCCAAAAATATATTTTTTGTTGTCACAGGGGTTTAGCGCCATTTTATTTTGAGAATTTGTAAAAAGTTCATGTCTCAAACTAACGATTCCCTTCATAGTACTTCTTGTCAGTTTACTCTTGAACAAACACTCACGATAGTGGGCGTGTCGAATTTTCTTTTTAACAACCCGTTTACAAATTCCCTTCAGTGTTTTTTCTCTCCTTTATTGGAAATGAAACTGTACATTTTAGGTCTGAGACCGCAGAATTCCTGAATTGGTATACCATTCTTTCGTCCTCCAACTTCCCAATGACACTCTTATTTTGGTCACTATGTAGCGGGTGATCAGTGGGATAGCCTGAGAAGTCGTAAAGATTGGAATTGTTCTTAAAATCAGAGTAGATATCGTCGGTTCCGATGTCGTAAGTAAGGCTAGCAGTGTCAGTGAAAGGTAGTCGCGCGTTTCCTTTGTAGGTCTTCATGATGAAGTCGTAATGAAATTCATACATGCTTAGCTTAGACCGCTACAAAGTAGTAAAACCTGTGTATATTTGTATGTTTAACGTCAGGGTCCTTTTTTCATATGAATTCCTACGAGTTCATTATGAAAAATAGTGCATTTTTCCAAACATCGAGATGACACTATTCTGTTTCTTACGTTCTCCATCGTTTTACCTAGTTTTAAAAAAAGAAAATAAAAAACAAAAATTAAAACCAATATATATTTAAATATATGTTATACCAAAAACGCTGTTGTTTTGGATTTTGAATAAATCTCGTTCAAAATCGTTTTTGGCTAGTTTCCTCTTTTCAGTATTAAACTCAATGAATGGAGGCAGCCATGGTCCCTGGTTAAACGATAATATCTTATGAACTTTGATTATTTTCAAGCCTTTGGAAACGTAATATTTTAGATTTCTGTAGTGTATGACGTATTTCTCTTTGTTCATCAAACTGGGAACCAGCTTTGGGAGTGTGTCTTTTTCCGAGAGATCTACAGTACCGCCTAGAACAACGTTCACTAAGCGAGCGCTCGCTTAAAGCGAAGCGGGGGTCTGGCAGCAGCCCTAGCTCATGTTTCCTCCTCATAAGCGCCGCTTTAAGCGAGCGTTCGCTTAGTGAACGTTGTTCTAGGCGGTACTGTAAGTCCTCTAGCATGAGTTTATAATATGGTGAAAACATATCTTTAGTTACTATCCGTGATTCGGGGCATGGGGATAGCAATTATGATCTTTATGAAGTTCTTCGGGATATTGTAAATCTCCTTCCAATATGAAGCCGTAGGATGATTCGTTCGATATATTTAGCACATGAGTATTGGTAAAGGACATTAGGTCATTGTCCGGTAACCAAGAGAACTTACTCATTGGGAGATAATCTACCATAGAATAACCGAATAAATTATTCTTCTCCAAGTACATTATAAAATTACTAGGCTTTTGGGGGTCATACGTTTTAGGGATATACGTATTGTTCGCTTAGGGAAACCTATGACTTATCATCGAAACACCTCCTCTTATTCCACGCTCAATAAATAAATGGATGTTTATATCTTGTATAAGCTCTAGCCGGACTTTTGTCATATAAAGTGCAGCTTCCCAGGCTAGACCCGGTCCAGTGTACGCGTGTGCACAGTCAAGTTTATAAAATTCCATGCACATTTTACAGAAGCTCTGCTAAACATACGCTAGTTGTAGTGTGTCCAAGCGCACATAAAAGTGGTGTAATTCCCCTATGAAGTAGAACAATCATATTTATTATTTGAAAAATAAAAAGGTTGTCTTTTAAAATACCTAATGTTTGGATATTAAAAGCTCCCCAATCGTTTCGCACATTCTCGTAACAGTCATCGGATAAATCTTCATCGGTTAAAGCGTTGTAAAAGGCTTCTTTAGGAGGCAATTTAGTTTCATAAAATTTTTCTATATCACACATGTAATCATGAGGGTACGCTATTTTTTTCGGTAAATGTGTAACTTCATTTAGTGAATAAACAGTTAAGAATAGTGAACTTGTCAAGCCGACCCTTCGCTAAATTTGAGGCAAGTGTTTCCAGAGATGCGGGCATGAATCGAACGGAATCGATAAAACGAAGTCGTCCAAAAGTAAAACTAATATATGTTTCAGTGTTAGAAAGGATGCACGTAATTTCTTCTTCCTTCTTTAGACCAATCCTCTGCATTATAAGGTGATCATCATACCTGTCAATGTATTTCACCATTAAAAATGTAACCCATTGTAAATTCATATTTTTTATTCTTAAAACGTACCGTGATAAATTGTGCATAATAACTGAAATGAACTTTCCCACTCTCAGCTTTAGGTTGAAAGAGTTATGTGCAATTCTCCGGAAACGTCCTTTTTTTAACCACTTTTATAGACCATATGCACTATATCACTATATCACTATATTTACCTGAATAATGACAATGATCTTTGACCGTCGGATCTGCAAATGTCAGGATTTCGGAGCAAACATAGCAATGAGTATCTTACAAACACACTTCAATTTCTGTGAGTTCCATCTGTACGTACTTCCTCATTAACTCTAGGATGATTTCCTATTCTGCTAGAAGACTCCAAACACACATCGATAGCATCTGTTCCGCTATAGGTCACCGGTTCGTTCGGTGTGCCTAAAAATCAATAATATATAATATTATATAATATAACTAAGATAATCTGGGGCGAGGACTACGTAGCTAAAACCACATGAATCGTGTTCCGCCAGTTTTGTCGTAGATGATAAAATTGAATCAGGAAAGCAAGTCCCAATTTTCAATATAATTGATTCAAAGTCGGCAATTATAACGTAAGGATCCTAAAATATTATTCCACATTAAATAATTTCTCAAAAAATAATCAAAGATCCCACTTACTCTCTGTAACCATATGAATTTGTCAAATTTCAAAATTGGTTGTTTCAGAGGCATTTTAATGCGTTGCGGTCCGTGAATATAACAGTTTTCAATATGTTCTTTGTGGTTTTCTTTGGAATTAACTCCATTAAAACGGTGAAGACAATAACAGCAAACGAATATCTGACCGTTATGTTTAGTGAAATTGCATAGCAATCTGCTCAAATTTCGAATCAAACAAAAATGATGTTTTTTTTTGAGACAATATATAGTAGGTAAATTTTTCGAATTTCTGGAAAAATAATAACTTGACTATCACTAATGTGGAGAGGAAAAACATCACTTTTATCCCAACCGAAGATTGTAAATAACAGATTATTTTTTTTTCGGATCAAGTATTCGATTAAGGAATATTATTTACAACTTTGAAAAAAATGTTATTTAATATATTTTATCAGAATTTGATCAAGATATTTCATAAAATGTTAATTTGAAAATTTTTGAAATTATATTGTTTTAAGTTGTCGAAACTTTGATTTTGTATAAATGTTTTAAGACATAGGACTATGGTTCAAAATTCTACAATACCAATTATGTAATAAAGGTCTCCTTAAATTTTCTTTGAAGTCAACGATCGCACTAAATAAATTTAAAGGAAAGTTTTTGTAAATCAATCCAATATGTCATTTTAAAAGCTTTTATTATAACTAACTTTTTTTCTAAGAGCTCTGAAAACTACAAAATCTCCCAAAAAATATCAATGTATTTACAGCGCACTGACATAATTTTACGCCGTTGTAGGTTCCTTTATATTTGTATATTTTAAATTTTGCTATCCGGTATTTCACACTCCTGATCCAATTAATTGAAATTGATTTTACTTTGTCAATTTCGGTTTTAAATACTTAATTCGGTATTTTAATTAAGTATAGAACTAATATTAAAGGCCTACTGAAAATCGTAACTTTTGAAATGTTGGTATACTATTATATTTATAATTTTTATTATTTCTGCCAGGAAATGAAACTGAGACCATATTTAGAAGATGTATTTAAGGATATTAAGGATTTTGCGAAGAGGATACATAATGTTAGGTAAAAAAACATTTCAAAATTAGAACTTTATGCCGAAACAAATTGACGAAGCATTTTAGAGTCATTGTAGATGCATATTGTTTTCCATGAGAAGATTATTTAATATATATTTTTCCATGTATACTTATAAAGCAGGAATTAAACAATTATAGAAGTTCAATTAACCAAGAAATACTTCTGTGCAAATTTCCATACGAGGATGACTAAGAAAAATCATATCACTTCGGGTTAACGTCCTTACGCCACTATAATTGGACTAGAGAGGCCACGAGATAACAGGCCTCGGAAATTCAATTTATGAATGACTCGATTTGGTTCGCTTGTTTATCCCGTTGTTGATCCTGTATTTCAAAGTCAACTATAATTATAACAGTTTATTGATAGCTTGTAGTCAACTAGTCATAGCAATGAGATTATTTTATATTTATATTTATAGCGCAGGATTGAATACTATTATAGTAATTTCTTTAACCAAGGAATTCTTCTGCGCAAGTCTCCATATTAGAGTGACTGAGAAAAATAATATCACCTCGGGCAGAAACTGAGATGATATGATTCTTATTAGTCGTTTTGGTATGGAACTTTCTTCCTTGGTAGAATAAAATATCACTGTCATCCGTCAGATTCGTGATCAGTGCCTTCGTAAATGACAGAATATAAAAAACCTTGCTACGTCATGTAACGTCGCAAATGGGCCTTCGTCTCCTGGACTTTAAATACACTTTGATGATAGATAAAAATTTTAAAATTTGGTCCTACGATTATCAAGGAACTTCACTAAAACTCCACAGGCCCGAAATAAACCTTAAAATAAGAACTTCCAAAAGGATAACAACAGGGGCAAATCTTAAAAAAATAATACAAAAATATGAAACAGAATAAACTCCCAACCTCAAGGAAACCCGTTTAAACACGGTTATTTTACCTAGGAATATTGTATGGCTTCTAACTTAGGTTCATCACAGCTTTAGAAACTTATGTCTGGTAATCTATCTATAGACAACGTTCAAAATGGAAAACCGCAATGGAGTGCCCTGTTCTATTCCTAAATTTTTTGGAGTGGAACTGAAAAGATAAAAAATATCCTAAATTTTACCTCGGTCATCCTTTCTCTATTTCGATTGACGTGGTCAAAAAATGCTTCCTGCATACTTACGCTAACCAGGCTGCAGGTCGAAGGCTGGCGAACATGAAAATATCTTAATGAGGTCTCTTTGCGTGTATTCCCTTTCGACCGAAATCCCATTCGACCGAAAGAATTTTAAAATGTAGCCCAATTGGCGGGGTGATTTGGTATTTTATTTATAAGGTATATACTATCGAAGATCCATGTTTAGGTTAGGTTAGGTTAGGTTAGGTTAGAGTTGGTTAAGTTTACTATTTCAGTTTTGGTTCAGTTACATTTCTTGACTAGGTGAAGATAAAAATATAATTCATGCTCATTCCATTTTATTTTCAAATAAATGCATAGTACAAAGATATTAAAATGGCATAGCTAAATTCATAGCTACTGCATCTAGTAGGGAGAGTGCTTCTTCATTTAGAGATTAAGACGGAATAAATAATTATTATTGATGTATAAATACCCTCCTTTATTAGCTATCCGCTCCATTGCAAACGACTTCAGTAACTAAATTGAAAACATAGCAAAAGCCAATTTATATAGCAGCGTTCGGTCGAATGGGACACATAAAAACCGCACGTTTCGGCGGAATGCGGTCGAATGGGACACATCAAAAACCGCCTTCGGTCGAATGGGATTTCGGTCGAATGGGATTTCGGTCGAATTGGACTAAAGCGTCTCTTTGAGCTTAGCGAATTTTGATGGTTATATATTTTGTTCCTTTAATACCTAGTGATTCCAGGGGAATATTGCTTTTCGCTTACAGAGGCGAGAAGGGTTTGGAAAATATCTGGTTATCTAAATATCTTCCTTGATAAGTTTTGCACCATTGTAATATGACTAAGAGAAAACACCGCAGTGGAGGTTTTAATTTTAATCTTGTGGATGACAAGGATTGAAAGTTTATTTAAAGATAGCTATTCAATTAGTAAATTGAGTTATATTTTAAAACTGACTTCTAAATTGCCTTAATGTTTACTATCTTTATTAATTTATAAGTTTTCAGCATAAACAATTTCCAAAGAACTGTGATTACCCAGCGTTACTGCAGGATAAATTAAAATAGTGTTTGTTTAAAGATTTTTTTTTAGTTTTATTCCCAAGTACATGGATTCTGTTGAAATGGCAAAATACATCTGGCCCAACCCAGACGAATTTCAATATCTAGAGGTAAGATCAAATGCCTTCATTATACTCAGATCTACCTTATATATCATGGCGAGATGGTCATCCATCTACCGATATATTCCGGTTTGATAATATTTATGTAAAGCTTACCACAATGAAACAATTTGAGTCACCTTACTAATCACGTACTAGATATTATAAAAAATTAATTAATTACTAATTCCAAATGACTGTTACACCTGCCCTTTCTTTTTTCGAACTTTGAAACACCGACCTCAAAAATTTCACTTGGCATCAATTTGTGCGCTTTGGGGCCCAGCTGTTGGTCAGAATTTGTTACTCGAGCCGATAGCGATAGAAGAATCGAATAAATCAATTGAAGCGAATTTACAAACTTCTGGTCTCTGCCTTAGGTTTGAGCGTTCGGGGAAAACCATCTTTTCACTGGTCGGTTTATTATGATAGCATATAATACACTTTCTACACGATTCTAAAAAAAATTGAAAATATTAAATTGAAAGAGAATAATTAATTATATTTTCTCCGTTTTCTTTTTCTATAAAAATTAGCATGGCAACACTGTCTCTCCTACAAAAACTGTTGCTGATGATTCTTTTATTAATGTGATTAAAATTATAGTTTTATTTATGTGATTTAAATGATTGTTTTCAGTTTAATATAGCCACATATCGGTCAGTGCGAGAAGTTCACTTATCTACTGAGCAGAGTACATTCAAGGGATTATCTTTTGCAATAATAATGCACATTAACATTTCCGGTTGTTCTTTTTAAACAACAGTTAAGCACCTCAGCCAGTCTTTTTAAGCAGCATAGTCTAGTTTAGCATATCACATCATATTTTTTCACAGTTTAGCAATTTAGGACAAACTTTTCTTACTGCAATAGGATTGCATAATATTAACATTTTAAATTATTAATTTTTTAAAACCCTGCATTCATGTGTTGGCGCCAAACAATTTCTTTAAATGACTTTCAGTTTTACTTCCAAAGTTGGAGAGATGAGAGCCTTTTGGGTTGGGTTCAGAGTTCGAACTGTTGTATTCAGAGAATACGTTTACAAAAATCGCGGAGGAGAAGCCTCTGATTTCCAAAGAAAAAAGGTTAAAGAGAGAGATATTTGCCCCTGGCCGGCTACAAATTTAACCTTGTGGAAAATTTTGGGGAAGCAGCTTTATGACTAACAATACATTTTTAGGTATCGAATAATTCTAAGAATTTGGTTTTTCATGAGCATTTTCTAAGCCCTTTTATATTTAACGGGTTTTTCAAATTTATATTTTGTTTTACAGAAATATATAAAACATTAAGTAATTTTATATCAATTACATTTGGCACGAATTATACAATATTTAAAAACGATTTTTTTAATTTAAGTTCGTTTGTTCATTATTTCACAGTTAACGAAATTAAAATCAAAAAGAGTTTGGTGTAGCTGGGCTTGGTGTATATTTTCCGATTTTTAACTATTTCTTGACATAAAAGTGAAAACAAACTCTGTTTGAAATAAAGGAAATGCATTTGATGTTCGTTCCTTGTGAGCTGCACATATTTGAGAAGTCAGTTAATTTGACCGCATACGGAGTGTATTCATCAAGCAACACGTACATTCTATCTTCATCACCTGAGCTCTACGTTTCATCAAGTTTATCTTTTCTTCAAATGGACTTCGAGGTAAAAAGTGTATCATATTTTCTAGTACGCTATGACGTCACGCAGGGAAAACATTTCTTTTAAATCACGGTTAAAGTGAATCTCAATGTATTTCAGTCAACCATCATTTTCTCTATGAAAGATTGTGGTAGTAACGTTGTTTGAGTTTTATTAATTATAAATTAACATTGAGAGTTTTCAGTCAACTCCGTATTCATCCTTTTACTTTAAAGGATTTTTTTCAAGTTTGGTTCTACAAACAACTATTAAATACAATTTTTATTAGAGTAAAAACAATAATTGTTCTGTGAAAAATAAGTCGGTTTGAAGAGTAAATGTTAGTGTTTTCTAATTAATTTTTAATTTCATAAATTTAACGCACAACATGCTCTGCTAAGCGGACATGCAGATTTTTGGTTCTTCTAATGAACAAATAAACTAAATTTCTGCTGACTTTACTTTACTTAGCATTGCAAACAAAGGTTCATTATTTCACGCTTTGTTGAAAAATAAAACAACTCTGAAAATTTACTTATATAATATTAGGTTAAAATATAAAATTTAACCACTTTAGTTTTTATCCCTAACAGGTTGTCGGTTATCTCAGTTTCAGCATTGTAATTATATCAATCATTATGACATTTTCGTCAATGGAATCAAACAAATGGATTTCGTACCCTTCGAGAATGAAATTTCGAGACCATCTCAAGAAGGGTTGTTTGATCATTTGGGACCTTATATCTCTCATATTCTATGAACGTGAGCGATACTCTTTAAATGTTATAGTATTCCAATTTCATTAAATCTGATTCGGGTAACGAAACCAATTTGGGGGTTTCAACAATGATTAAACATATATTTATCAGTGTGTTAAATTGGGTGGCCGGACAAGTAGGAAATTGGGAAAGTGTGTACTTGGAATAGCGAGGAACGGAAGTTGAGCCTAAATAGAATAAGCAATGAGAAGGATTATAACCTGGAGAACGAGATTATCAGTCTGATATCTAATCAAGTCCCCCAGGTCACAATCAGTGGATTCTCTTTCTGCTTCTCTCTCCCCCCATTCTCCAGAATTTGTTTTCCTCGCGCAGATTTTTGGAAGATGAATTTTACCCCTTTGCTCTCCTCAAACGCCAGAATTGGTTATCGCCTCCAATCGTTATAATTTTAATTCTCCTGAATTTGTATTCCCCACGCTACTATCTTATCTTATGAACCAGACGTTAATCGCAAGTCTCTGTCTCTCTACTCCCCCCTCCCCATTCTCTAGAATGTTTTCCACGCGCAGATTTTTTGAGGTCGAGATTTTCAGTCGGATATCTAATCTCGTCATCTTGAAGACAATCCCTAGAATCTCTCTCTCTGCTTTCCCCATTCTCCAGAATTAGTTTTCCTCGCGCAGATTTCTGGAGGATGGATTTTACCCCTCCGCTTTCCCAATTCTCCAGAATTGGTTTTCCCCTCGCAGATATTTGGAGGATGGATTTTACACCTCTTTATCCCCCCCTGATCGCTATAATTCCTAATCTCTATATTTCCCCCTGCTGTCTTTGTTCACCCCGATAACCTGAATTTCTAATCTCTAATCAATACGAACAAGTTTTTTAATTTTTTAAGAACTTGGTTATATGATTACGTAAAATTTGTTCTACGGCTAGTCCGACATTATATATAACCCGTTTAAATCGAAATTTATCTATAAAATAGTTATTAATTCGATCTTTGAAAGGAATGTAAACCATTTCATTTAAAGGTATGAAACTACCTTCTGCAAGCGCAACTTGTATAAATAATTTAATTAAAATCTACGTATTTGTAGCGTCTAAGAGCAGTACCATCTGTCAGATGAGGGTTAGTGACAATCGTCGTCGTCTTCAGGTATAGGTGAGATGCATTTGCTGATGACAGCCCTTGTAGTAGGTGGAATGTCACATTCTTGTGAGAGGTGCTTTTCCGAGGGTGAATTATCCCTCGACGGACAGCGTGGGAAGAATATGGCATGTTCAATTTCTGGTACGTCTCCTGATTCCCAGTGTTCTAAGATTCCGTGGCGCTTGTGACATCATACTTCATCTTCACGTTAAATATAGTAGAATCCAGCAGCAACTAGTTTTTCTTAGGTGACATATGGGTTTTTCCAGTGACGAAACGTTTCAAGTCGATACGCTTCGATATGCTGTTCTAGACAAAATATTTTCTATAGTTTCAAATGATACATTCTAAACCCCAACGTGCTAAGCCTAATTTTCTCAATATGGTTTTAACTGGTTAAATTTACACGATAAAATTTCTCAATTTAACCGCTTTTTCAATTTAATTTTTTTAATGTCTTACAATAAAGTATACTACAAAAAGGAACTTACTTTTTACGCTAATCTTAGCGCTACAGGACCTAATTTATGATAAAATTTCTATGTATAATAAGTTAAAATACATTTCCGATGTATAAAAGAACGCCTGAAAATTTCATTTTAAATATGGTAAAATAATGTATGAGAATAGAAACTTCCTTTTCTCTTCTACGGTCTGAAATCATTAAGCCTATGCCGTCAAATAGAGTCGACGAACGGATAAAAGTGGAGCGAAAACCTGATTGATTCATAGCCTAAAGTAGTTGAGACGATTCATATAAAACAAACGAAATGAGAGTTTATTAAGATAACGAAAGGATTATATACAAATAATGCGTCGCTTTATATAGCGAAGTTAAAGCCGTTTATAAAACAATATATAAGGACTAACTACAATGTGTAGAGTAAATGTGTTCCGAGAAGATATACGTCGTTCTAATCTAACAGCCCTTCTCGGCGGATATCGAATATTCCTGCTTTGATCATCAGATAGTTAGATTTTTCTCTTGATAGCGGTTAGGTAAGTATGTCAGCGGTCATTTCTTCAGTTGGGCAGTAGATGATTTCGATGACGCCATTCACTCTCATGTCTTGTAGAAGATGATACCAGACATCGATGTGTTTCGTCCTGGCGCTTGTTCTTTCAGAAAGGCTAATTTTTATGGATCCGTGGTGGTCTTCAAACAGCTGGCTTGGCTTAATGGTTGGAAGTCCAACATCTTCAAGAAATTTTCATTGCCCAACAGCTTCCTGCGCTGTATAGGCTGCCGCGATATACTCGGTTTCTGTGGATGAAAGTGCGACAGTTGACTGTTTTTTTCTCGACCAGGAAATAGTTCCTTGTTCAAGTCGAAATAAGAACCCACTGGAAGATTTCCGATCTTGATGGTCACCCGCCCAGTCTGCGTTAACGTAGCCGGTAAGCTCTAGTATCTACATAGCTGACAATTGGAGTCGAAATCCGATAGTTCTCTTAAGGTAACGCATAACGCGCTTTACGGCTGTCCAATCTCTTTCTCTCGGCGCCGAAACTCTTCGGGAAAGAAATCCGACGCTGGCGGCAATATCTCGTCTAGAGACGGTAGCGATATGAAGAATTATTCCGATCGCTAGGCGGTACTGGTTGTTTTTCAAGAGGATCTTCTTCCTTAGATAGTTCAGGATAAGCAAGATCCATCGGAGTCTTGGCCGCTTTCGATTCTTGCATGCCGAAGTCTTTTATTTTATTTTCGTTGCTTGGTGAGTATTGCGGGTTACGTCAGTTGACCGCTCGATTTGTATGCCAAGGAAATAAGATACGTTCCCAAGATCTTTCAATGCGAAATGCTTGTTGAGTTTCTTGTTAAGCTTTTCAATGGTTGACTAGTTGGCGCTCATGGCTAATAGATCGTCTATGTATAGAAGAACATACGTCCAAGTCCCGTCGTTCTCCAATTTACTATAAAGTTCTAGGTCTGCATTGCTGCGAGTAAACCCTTCAGGGAGAAGTATTTGATTGGCTTTGATATTCCAGGCTCTGGCTGATTGCCTTAGCCCATACAAACCGCGCTTGAGATTGCAAACTTTGTTTTCCATCCCGGGCGTAACGAAACCTGGGGGTTGGTCTATATAAAGGTCTTCTAGAATATCCCCATGGAGAAATGCCGTCTTGACGTCGTAGTGCTTGATTGTAAGTTTCTTAGAAGCTGCTATGATGAGAAGAAGTCGTACTGTGTCGTATTTGACAACCTGCGTAAATGTGTCGTAAAAATCCTCACTGAACTTCTGAGAAAACCCCTTTGCGACTAGCCGGGCTTTATATTTACTGAATTCCCCGTGCTGATCGCGCTGGGCTTAAAAAACCCATCGACAACCTATGGCTTTACGATTTGGTCGTAGATCAGTAAATTCCCAAGTGTTTTGTTCGTGCAACGACTGCATTTCTTCTGTCGCCGTTCTGTCGCGGATGATACGGTTTAGTCAGTTGGTGCTGAATGCCCTTTTGCTTTAAGAATTTTTTCAGATCTTGACCAATATACTCTCCGCCGTTGTCAGAGCGTATTGCCTTGGGTCGCCTCTCGAACTTGTTTGTAACGGCTGCTATGAACTCCTTGAAAACGTCAGTGACTGCATCCTTCGTCTATATCAAATACGTGTGCGTGAATCTGGAAAATCGTCGATAAACGTCCCGATGTATCGATTTCCATTCGGCGTTGCTGTTGGCATGGGACCGGATACATCGGTTTGTATGAGATCCAACGTCTGTTTACTCTTGTTTGTAGACTTTGGGTAGGGTTTAGCAGCCATCTTACCCTTCAGGCAACAACCGCACCCAATCTTGCACTGATAATAATACCTTCGGCAAATCCTTTTCTGAAAAGAGTCTTGATGGCAACTTCGTCCCGAAGTCCCAATCGCCTATGCAATAGTTGCAGACATACTGCATGATCAATGCGGGTAACTTTTACACTCTGCTTTTTATGTAAGCTATCAAGGAATCCGTCCATCTTAGCCATCGCCGCAATACGTGTACCTTCCATGATCTTCCAATCGTCATTTTCGAATACAACCCTGTGGCCGGTTTTCGTTAGACGGTGAACGGAGAGCAAGCTTCCTCCTTATTTCGGTACAAAGAGGACATTCTTGACCGATATACGACGTACGTCAACAACGGGTCCCAGGCAATCGAGGAAACCGTCACCAATACCTTCTGCCATCACGATTGAATCATCTGCGAGGTAGATCTTCTCTGACGTAGGTCGCAAAGACTGGAAGTTCTTTAGATCATTAGACATATGACTGGTGGCTCCCGAGACAACGTACCATGATTCAGTCGTTGTCTCTCCTTAAGCCATGAAGGCTGTATATTCTCAGGGCGGTTTCTCTTCTTTAGCACCTATACTTCTTTGTGGTCGAGCTGCTGCATTTCTTTGATCCACGATATCTTTGTTGAGCTTACAATCTTTCATGTAGTGACCAGGCTGCCCACAATGAAAACAGACTCCTTTACTAGAACGACGACGATTATAAATCTTCTGTCCACTGCGAAGATCTTGAGTTGCTAATGCTGCGTCTGATTTAATTGGTGCAGTACTTGCACTGTTCTCTTGGCGACGATTGTATTCATCGAGTAACTTCGCCTTTACAAACTCCAGCGTTAAATCCACTTCTGGTCTCACTTCAAGTGCTGTAACCAAAGCATTGTGTTTTTCTGGAAGACTGCAAAGAAGCATTGCTGCGACGTGAGAATCAGCCATGTTTTAACCGATACCTCTCAACTTCTCACTATCTCTAAAATCGACGTTACATGGTCTGCTGACCCTCTTTGAATCGAATTTGATGGATTCTTCGTAATAGAAACAGCTTGATGGTCATATTCAACTGTTCATGCAATTTTTGAAGTGATGTCCACATAGATCAGGCTGAACTCTCGTGAAAGATGTGAATTACTTGAGCATCTTCTACCGAAAGAGCTATTACTGCTTGGGCCTGCCGGTCTCTCTTGTCCCAGTCCTGAGGAATGTCCGCCTGCGTAGTGGGCTAAGGATTCTCCACCACTTCCCAGAGATTGTCTCGAGTCACCACAGTTGATAGTTCATATTGTTGAGTTTCGTGATCAGCAGCTTGGTTTCGCTTGAAGCCATCTTGTCGTTTGAAACGATAACAAAACTAAACTAAGCTGTAACTCAATTACTTTAATTGGGGATGAAGCTGTACAGTCCCGGGCAAAAGTTTCTGGACACTTTGTTTTCCAAATGTTTCTAAAACCGTTCACAGTATAAAGTCGAATGATACCTTTTTGGAAAGTTTAAAATACGGAGAAACTTTCTGATATCTTAATTTTGTAAATATTGAATAATTATTCGACCGAGGCTTTTCAACCAATAGAAATTCGAGAAACTCTTGCACGTGACTAGTGGTTCCGATAATATTGAGGAAAAACCAAAACCAAAAATTTTAAGCCTAATCGAAATTAATTTAAAATTTTAATTGGCAGCGAGTAATTAGCTGACGCCCTGGTATACGACTATGTTGAGTTGTTGACGGTGTTTTATGATATTTCTTCGTATTTTTTTCGGATATTTAGGATCTTAAAATCCTATTTTACAACTTTGTCAGTATTTTCGAATTAGTTACGCTGTATTTTATGGCCGTTTTTGGCTAGTTGAATCAGATACGAGCTATAACATCAGCGTTTTTGACGTGTATTATTAATTTCCACCTATTATATCGGCGTTTCTTGGTTAATTTAATCATTTTCACATAATAAAATCATTTTTTCCGGTGTATTCAATAGTTTTCGCATTATCATATAGTTTTGTTCGGTGTTTTGGATATGTTTCGCGTTATTATATCGCATTTTTTGACATTTTTAGATAGTTTCGGGGTTACATGTCGACGTTTTTTCCATTTTTGAATCATCAATAGTTTTCTCGTTATTATCCAAAATTACCGAAAACCTACGAAGAAATATCATAAAACAACGTCAACAACTCAAAATAGTCGTATACCGGGTCTTCACCCAATTACTCGCTGCGATCTAAATCTGACTTAAATTTGAAATGAATTTCGATTAGGCTTAGAAAACTCGATTATTGGTTTGGTTTTTTCTCAATATTATCGGAAACACTTGTCCGATTTTGAAACCGGATCCAGTTTTGGAATAGAAACCATTCCATGCGTTGATCGGTGTTAGTCACGTGCAAGCGTTTCTCGAATTTCTATTGGTTGAAAAGGCGATGTTTTGGTTTATTAAGCCTCGGTCGAATAATTATTCAATATTTACAAAATTAAGATAGCAAAATGTTTCTCCGTATTTTAAACTTTCCAAAAAGGTATCATTCGACTTTATACTGTGAAGGGTTTTTGAAACAGTTGAAAAACCAGGTGTCCAGAAACGTTTGTCCGGGACTGGGTCCATAACCTGATAGATTCATAGCCTAAAGTAATTGAAACGATTCATATAAAACCAACGGAATGAAAGGATTATATACAAATAATGCGTCGCTTTATATAGCGAAGTTTAAGCCATTTTAAAAACCATATATATTAGGACTAAGTACAATGTGTAGAGTGAATATGTTCCAAGAAGATATTCGTCGATCTAATCTAACAAAACCTACGTGACCTTCCACGAAAATTCCCTAGGACTGTATGAACGCTACATGCCGTGTAGATTATTATCGAAACTGCAACTAAGAATTGATTCCCATTCGTTGATGACTACAATGACGCCATTTCTTAAGTACCAGTGTGGAAAAAACCCATTGAAGCTATAACAGGTAGGCCCTAACGTGATTTTTTCTAACTAATATATTTAACTTGTCTTAAACAGCGACTGAAGGTTGTTTCCTAATGGTCGACGTTGACGCCATTTCAAATGTTAAAAAAATATTGACTTTAAATCATGGTTAACCTAGCGAGATTTTTGGGAACTAAGAGATACTCTCCTATTCTATTGTTTGTCTCTCTGAGACAACAGTCCTGCACACTTAACATTAAACCGTCTGGTGACCAAAAATACAAGTAGAGGTTGATTCCCTTTAGTTCGCGACTACACTGACGCCATTTCACAAGTTAAATATCTAAAGGGGGCCCCACAGTGTTCGACATCATATAATTAACCCACTTGAATATCTAAAGTGTAAAAAACCCATCGATTGACGTAATTTCTCTGGAAAACCAAGCAATTAATAGAAATTTACATTAAATACCAATTGAATCCGCTATGCCTAGTTTATCTTACTCACTTGTTCTATATGTTAATAATTTTATTGATTTGCCAAAAAAACAAAATAAAAATTCATTTTATATTTCTAATTCAGCTTCCTTCCTGGTAGGCCTAAATTTAGCATACTTAGTATAATTTGTCACAAAAGTCAAATACAATAAAAATAGTTCGTGAAATAAACTTCATTTGTATATACGATGAACGCTCCAGAAGACGGAAATTGTACAGAAAAATATGGACCAAGAAATTACTTCTAGTCAAACCTTTTCGAATGTAGCGTAAACGAACAAATAAAACAAAGATCTATCTAAGTCAAAGTTTAGTTATCGTGTCAATCGAACGTACGCACGGAAAAATGAACGAGTCGCGTGAGGATTGGTACGTCACGAGACATCCGGGGACGCTGTCATAACTTGAACCTCTTTTATCAATATATTTATTTACGAATTATTGCGAATTATAGATGACGCTGTTAATGTGATTAGGGTTACCACCTTTCGAGAATTTTTGGTACTATGTAATTCTACGTGAAAAATATATAACCTCAGTCTTATCATAAGTGCTAATGATAACGTTCATTACCAATAAGTCCCTAAACCTGTATTTCTTAAATAAAATATTTTCAGAAAAATAAAAATAATTGAAGAAAAATACAAACTATTTATTTTTTACATAAACTAGACTACAATTGAAATTTTCAATAGACGCGTGATTTGATAAAAAATATCTATTTAACCTTTCACTGGGTTTGGGAACAATTTTCTCTGAACGTATGTCGTACTTACTGGTCAGAATCTCCTATGTTTTTGGTTTCGTTACTGAGAGGACAGAAAAGTGAACTTTGCATTTAATCGGAAATTTGTGTACAACTATAAGCTTTCAAACTATGGAATATGAAAAAGAGTTTACGATTTAATTATCTATTTATTTTTTAAAATCAATATATGATATCATATTTTCATATACAATGTTGGAAATATCTCTTACAAATCCATTTTCCCTCTCGAGAATATGTTCCTCCAGGTTTCTAAACAACCACCTTTGTTCCATGATGACCTATCACACACGGGCAATAACACTAAAAGTATTTTTATATATTTGAACAAAAAAAGAAATTTAAATTCTTATTTTAAGAAACATACTATGTACCTTATACGTTGGGAGGTGGGAAATCTGATAATTCAGCTTCTTGTTAAAATTTCAGAGATTTCAGCAATGAACGCCAGCATTTATTTATTCGTCCACTCTGTCCCCGGATGCCCCAATCATAAACATATTATTGCGTTTATGAGCCTATTTAAAAATAAAAAAATGCAATATTTTTTTGGAGGATTTGTAGTGAATATGCGAACATACGTTATGGCATTGGCATTCATATTATTTATTGGTAGTTCGTTTGGAACTAGTGGGATGGGATGCTGGACGGTGTTTAAGGGCGATGGACTTGATGCGTATGGTAAAGTTTCAGCATCTGAACTACACAGACATTTAAATTACCATTACATACGGATGAAAATAATAAAAGAGGGTGATTGCACATTCCTAACTTTACCAATCATTGAAATAAACATTGAACTCAAATAAATAAATACAATTTCATCCCGAGGTGGGCATTTTACGATTATTTTTCTATTCGAATATTTCCTTCGCCCAGTGAGGTTTCCAATTCCGCCATATGAAACCTTCTTATTCTGAAAGAAGAATAGGACTCTACATTTCGAAACCACGGAAACCTTCCTTGCGCGAAGAAAACTAACTCAGTGAACGAAACTTCGTCTTTACTACGCGAAACTGTTCTATATTCTTCGTTTGAAGGTTTTTACGGAGTTTTAATAAAGCGTTTCTTCGCAAGAAATTATACATATGCTGATAGGCTAAAAAAAGATATAATGATGATTAAGAGTAAACATTTGAAATAATTTTACTAGTGTGAAGGTTGCTCGGGTGATAAATTTTTGAAGGTTGATATTGATAAGAAAATATGTTTATTTACTTTTCAGTACTATTTTTTAAATAAAACGAAAGGTGTTGATAAAATTTCATTATTTTTATCACAGTTTTCTAGTCAACTTTCCATTGAAGTTTTTCACTGGACAATAAAAGTTAAACTTCAACTGAAAAAAGTATCCTCCATACTGAGAAAAAATAAATCTTTCAAAAAAGCTCAACTAGATTTCAAGCAGTCGTAGCTCATCATTGTTTCTAGCACGGGTCCCCTCTCCCGGCTAAGCGTAATCTTATGGGAGAATGCACAGGTCCCCTCTCCCGGGTAAGCGTGATCACTTGGGAAATTGCACAGGTCCCCTCTCCCGGGTAAGCGTAATCTGATGGGAGATTGCACAAGTCCCCTATCCCGGGTAAGCGTAATCTGATGGGAGAATGCACAGGTCCCCTCTCCCGGGTAAGCGTAATCTGATGGGAGATTGCAGAGATCCCCTCTCCCGGGTAAGCGTGATCTCCTGGGAAATTGCACACGTTTCTCCCCCTTTCAACTTAAATTTAAAAGGCCCGCTTATCTCCAAGACCACTCTCGCAGTCCCCGGGACTGCTGTTTTGCCGTACACTCCTTTTTAACTGGATTCTTAGATAAACAGGAGAAAAGCGCAATTATAATCTATCTATCCATAAAATGGCAATTGGACAGAGGCGGATTGGCCACAAAGGAAAGTAGGCCCATGGAGCCCAGTGCACCCTGGTACATGTAGGTCCAAATCCTCTTGCGCCGTGACGACATTTTTCTTAAAGTAAGTATAATTACAAATTGCCGTGTTTTTGGTAGTGTTCCGAGGAGGTGTCAGAGACGGAGCCAGAGCCAAAACTCGGCTCCCCTAAAAACCCGGAGCCGGAGCTGGAGCTGGAGCCCGAGCCAGGAGCCAGCTCCGATTGCATTAATTATTTTTAAGTGCATGTAAATATTAAGATAAGACTAATATTTCTGTGAAAGAGCACATTATTGTGTTTCAAAAGCTAATCAAAGCGTTAAATAAACTTCACAGCATCATCATTCATCAATACTAATAATAATATATTATTTTATTTTTACACATGATAGAAAACAAAATTACCAGTGGAGTGTACCACTGCTACGACTTAAATAATTAGTATTTACCAAATTATCAGTGGAGTCTGCTACTGCTAGGACTCGTAAATTCATAACCAAAAAGGGAGGGTCCATTAATTACGGGAGGCGATTTTGGTGATTTTTCGACCGCCCTCCAACCTTGGTGAGATGTCGTGAGATTTGGCTCTCCCCCTCCCTCTCTCCTAATATAACCTGAGATTTTTCAAAAAGCGTGTTTTTTTGTAAATACGTTAATCTGTGTTTGATTGCCTTGGATATATTTAAAAAAAACATAATTTGCTTAATTATTTATATTTAAGACTAGTTAAGACTAATATTATAGACAGAACGTAGTCTAAAATCACAGTGAGAAAATCGAACAATAAAATATTTAAATTTTAAGTATTAAGGCACTATTAAAATTCGTAAAAGAATATTCATTCTAATTCAGTCCACGGGGACTCATGTGTGGTCTCATAAGTGACTACTGGAACCAACATGTCCATGTGATTTTCAGTAAAATCATCTGCTCCTTCAACTTCGCTCTGACTTAGCCGCTTAAAACCGTTGTCGCTTGCACACATAAGCTCAGTAACTCGGCGTGTGACAACCCGTGAAGGTCACACTTTGCGCGCTGGTGCTCTGTGGACCGCACGCCAGTGCTCTGCAGCTCTTGTGAGCGATGAAAAGTAGATACCGCGTGTATTGCAGCATCTCTTTTTCTGATCACCACGTACACTTGGGCAATAGAGGTCATAGGGCATTCTGATGAAGGTGTGCAAGGGTTGAATTACTTAATGTATCGCAATTTTACACTGTATCTTGCAGAAAAATTACGTGATATTTGCCGAAACCCCCCCTCTCCTCAACGTGAGATTGGGTGAGATTCAGCTCGATCCCCTCTTTCCCCTAAATGGACGCTCCCAAAGCTTAGACATAAGAAATTACCATATAAGTATTGGAGCCGGTTCAGGAGCCGGCTCCTTTAATTCAGAGCCGGCTCCTGGAGCCGGTTTAAAACACTTGGAGCCGGAGCCGCGGCTCCAGATCCGGCTCCGGCTTTCACTAGAACTAAAGCTGGAGCCGGACCTGGAGCCATGCGGAGCACTAGTTTTTGGTGGATTAACGAATTTAGCCTTTATGCCACCAATCTTAACTTGACAATTTTAGAATTTTCTCAAGTTAATTTAAAACCCAGTCATCACGGTTTTGATTATCTTTATACTCCCTTAAGGCATGAGCCAATTATAGCAGGACATGACTCTCTTATAACTACACGGACAATAAGATAAACGAATGAGCTGGCGGTGCCACCCAACGGTAAAACTTTAAAAATAAGGAAAACGTCAGACCTGAAACCAGTCAGCTGAGGTCTTTTTGAATGGCTTCGGGAAACGTGAGACCAAGGCTTCGTTACCGAATTGTCTTTTTTAAATTATAATTCGCATTTTTTTATTAAAGAGTAATAATTAAAAACATTATTACCATGTAAATACCTTATTTTATGCGGACACCTAATATTTTGTATTAGTTCAGGTATTTGTTTTAAAATTAAGAATTAAAACCCCAACCATATTCTCGTCAAACAGTATCAATGTTGGAAGTCGTAAAATTTTCCGCTGAAAATTTTCCGGAAAATTACCGAAACCCTTTTTCCGGAAAATTTTGTATTTTTCTGCAAAAAATAATTTCCCATTGTCACTCAAAAATCTGCCTCGACAACCCCTTGTGGCCCCATCCAAAATGTTCCTCTGTACTCTCGAGCCACGCTTAAGTTTGTGCGAATAGTGCTTTTTTTATTTATTTGGCAAATACCAAATACGTCGGTTTTTGGGAACAATCTGTCGGATCGAATTTCGAAAATCACTACATAATTTGACCAAATAGGGCGACGTTTAAAAATTTGATCAAAATTAGTTTTTTTTATCAAATTATTCTATCAAATACAAAATTTCCGCTTTAAACCAAAGAAAGCCTTAAAGGTAAAGCACCCTTTATTTATTTTTAAAATTAATATATTTTCTTCTTTCTTGTCACCCTCATGAACAATATAATAAGAATACAATTTCAAACAAAGATAGTATGTAATCACCCGTTCCAAAATGGTTTTTTCCACTCTACAGTGGCCGCAGTGGCGGACTGGGTCTAATATTTTGGGCTGCCAGAAGACAAAGGGCCCCAGCTTTAACAACTATAACGCTATCATGTTTGAGGGGCCCACTTCATGAACGGTCCGTGGGGCCCACCTGCTCACTTCCGGTTATGACGTCACGTTAGTAGAATAAGCAATCCATAGAGCCGGTTATTTTGTTGATCAACGGAAAAGTTACGTCACAGTCACAGTACGCGAGAAGGCTAACTGCGGACGACACATCAGACGACATTTCCCTTTGGAGTTACTGTCTTTATTATAACAATACGCGCAAAACACCATCTACTCCCGGATTTATGAATTTTCGATTCTAGAAGACGCTACACACAAGAAGTGGCTAGAAAACTTTAGCACCGCAGCGCTATCTAAAAGACTAAAACTATTTCGGTCGCGAATTTACATAATTTTAAAATTTAAATTTTGTTTGCTTCGTCAGAATTGTCATTCGCCACTAGTGACTCGAGTTTGTGTAGTGTATTGAATAGCGATATGGTCGGCCCTGAGGCTGACAAAATGGGTGCCATTCTATGGTTCCTGGTAGTGTCGATAATCGAACATTTCAAAACTAAATCCAAATTAATACATAAATTAACCAAAGGTTATTGTTAGAGAATCGATTTATTACAGGGGCGTAGCCAGGATTTGGTTTCGAGAGGGGCACACATTAAAAAAAGTAAAACAAAACATTAAAAAATTGTATATAGAACCATAGGTTTCGGCGAGGCACGTGTCCCTTGTGCCCTCCACTGGCTACGTCACTGATTTCATCCACCCTAGAATCTCAAATCAAATAGAAGAATTAATTAGCAGCAGATCCACCTTCTATCAGGGTGTAAGTTACCTACTGGTGGAGGCGTAGCCAGAATTTGGCTATGGAGGGGAACACAATTGAGGAGAAAATTTAGTAAAATATTTGTTGATACAACCATGCATATCCCCCCTTGGAATATGCCACTGCCTATACTCGACTTCTGTTGTTAACTATAAATCTTGTGCCAGTTACTTTTCTGTAATCGAAAGTGTTTATCCATTCGCTTTAGCTAATTTACGAAAATTATTTATAAACCCGAGATGAAACCATAAGTAGCATAATGCATAAGTAAGATGCTTCCGTTTTCACTTGATGCTAGTTATTTAACGATGGTTTGTCTCACCAATCACAACATAAATTATTTATGTGGCTAAACACTAAAAACGGCTCATAATTGTTTGTTGTCTTTGAAACTGCTAGTTAACAATGCACGGAGCTAATTTTCATTGTATTCCAATTAACATAAACATGGAAGCTGTCAGCACTTTAGTAAGCGTCGGCTCAATGATGTTAGCAACGGTCCTACGGAACAATAAGCGGCCGTTCAATTGATTTCAAGAAATCACAATGGGCCACAAAACCAGTCTCAGGGGTGGGCTAAGGACATTAGTTCCGCAACTGCCGGCGATAATGGATAAACTTATTTGAATTTACAAAATATCAGTATCAATGTAGGTCAAGTAACGAGAAACCTATAGCTATCGTTTTCAATGCATTAAAAATAATAAAGCTGGCGTGACATTACGGGTAATTGTTAATTAATGTGTACATCAGAAACGTCAATGAAACCCGAGAACTATCAGATTTGCCACTCCAGCGGCTCAAAAATGTCACCCATCTAATACGATAAAATCATATGGGGTCAATTGTAAACGAACCATGTTTATTTCGTTTTCCATCAAGTCTTATAATGTATCATGAAAACCTTACCGACGAAAAATATAGAGATTTTTAGGATGTTTCGTGAATTTATTTCGATTCTGTTGAAATTAAAACGTTGTAAGACTGAAAAAATGACCTGGTTGTGCTATTTGAAACTGTCTTTATTTATATACCACGCCAAATATAATGACTATAAATAACACATTATATTTATTTATAAAAATATGTCCACCTACAGACTCATAGTCTCTATGAATACGGTAACGTTAAAAAAAATTGCCGCACCAGGCAGTGGCGCTTTAATTGACATCCAGGATCTTCAGCTTGAGCTTCAAAATCGTCCTTAGAAGTTAGACCTTCCTTTCTACAATCCTCTCAAGCACTCCTCTTTAAGCAAGTTCCCGGAGCTCTAGTTTTGAACCTTATAGTTTTTGCGCCTAAAACATGTGTAAAGAGTTTTAAAAAAATGATTTATTACCTCACGAATTTAAATCACGTTAATACTTGCATACATTTTTCACACTATTGCGATGTCGCTAGAATCAAATAATTATAATGATAGTACGAATTTTAGTTTGAAGAATGAATGTTGCTATAGAAAGAAGTAAAGCTCTATACATTACGGAAATATTTAATTATTCCTCCCATACTAGCCAATCCAACCACAGAAGGCAAATTTTTTATTCACACTGACGCCAGTGGAGTAGGAATAGGTGCAGTGTTCCTTCAAGAGCAACAAGGGGAGAAAAGGGTTATTTATTATGCCAGCCGTAGTTTAACAGACCTCGAGAAAGCATACTCTAGTTCCGAAGCAGAATGTTTAGCAGTGGTATGGGCGGTCAAGAAGTTCAGAGGATATGTTTGTGGTACCCGCTTTGTTGTATTCACGGATCATCAAGCTCTGAAATAACTCTTTAGTCTCAAAGATCAACATGGGCGATTGGCACGTTGGGCATTGAAACTCCAAGAATATGACATGGACATAGAATATCATCCAGGTACATTAAAGCAACTGGCTGACCCACTTTCCAGAAATTTTACAGAAAACCCAGAGGGTCCACAAGATTCCATTCACAAATTATGGGCACTAGTCAATCCAAAGGTGAACCCGTTCGAAATGCCTACCAGAAGGCCAAAAGTGGCCATAGCCAATCAGAGCCGGAGTCAACCGACTGTTCAACAGCCCGACCAGAGCCACCCGAAGGAAGCGGAGAAAGCGACCAACCACAGTCTTCAAACCAATACAATCAACCCTTTTCTAATGACTTTTTCGAATTATGAAATAGAAAAACCCAAAGAGACAATTTCCATCACTCGGGCGTTACTAGAAGACCCGTGTTTGACGCTCCTCAACAAACAGCAGTGGGCAGCTTTACAAACACAAGACCCGACGATAGCGCCACTACTAACAGCTGACTTACAACGGCATCCAGAGTGGGAAAAAAGAGACGACATCATCTTTAAAAAACCCGACAACCCAGAAGGTGCTTTAAAATTACTCGTTCCAAAGACTCATATCAATCTCTTTTACAGACTTACCACGACAGTCGATTTGCGGGGCATATGGGCGCCACAAGAAATTATCAGAAAATAAAAGCATCCTACTATTGGAAGGGGATGCATAATTTTTTTATCGAGTGCGTCAAAGGGTGTGTTACGTGTCAAAGAATAAAGGTCGAGAGACGCAAATCACCAGGCATGATGTTATCTGCTACCACCAGAGGACCCTGGGAGATGGTGGGTATAGACCTCATGGGCCCTTTCTCCAAATCAGAATAGGGCAATGTTTACCTAGTAGTATTTGTCGATTATTTTACGAAAGCTATAGAGTTAGGCCCTCTAAAGACTGTATCCGCCACCGAAGTAGCCAAACTTTTTGTCGAAAATATAATATGTAGATGGAGTACCCCAATAAAAGTCTTCTCGGACAACGGAGTCCAATTCATTAGTGACCTTTTTCAAGAGTTAATGATTCTTCTTAAAATCGAGCAGGGTTTTACTAGTCTTTATTATCCCCAATCCAATGTCACGGAACGATACAACAGGAATATCGGTCGTTTATTAGCTACCTATGTGGGCCAAGACCATAGAAATTGGGATAAGAACTTACATTTTGTACGGTTAACCCTTTATACGTATCCAGTAACATCTACGGGATATACCCCGTACTATTTAAATTACGGTAGAGAGGTTCGTCTCCCCGGGGAGTTACAATTCGATGAACTTTAATTAGAAACCACCGCTCCAACCACAGGGTTTGTGGCTAAATTAAAAGAAGAGTATGAACTAGTGAAAACTAATATTGATAAGAGTAACAAACGATATAAAGAACATTACGACAAAAATAAACGTTACCAATTTTTAGTAAAAGGACAGTTAGTTTGGGTTAAAACGCATCCACTATCCAAAGCCGCAATTAACTTTATGCAGAAATTGGCACCGAAGTACGACGGGCCGTATCGAGTTGAACGAAAACTAAACGATTTGACTTACGAACTCAGTGACCCTGATACAAACCTTACGGTAGGCCGATACCACATATCTAAGCTCAAAATATACCAGAAACAATTGTGGCCAATGAACTATACGCCGCCAGGCGACCCCGACCCAATAGTGACTCAACAAGAACCATCTGTTACGGACGAACCATTACCCTCAACCGCCGGTCCTTCGGGCATCCAACCACGAAAACGAAAGCAACCGCCTGCCAAACCAAGTAAGCCAAGAAAAAGGCCAGGGAAGAAAAATCAAAAAGACTGGGATGGTCCCTGTGCATCCGAGCCTTGCATCATCGACCAAGACAAAGAACCGATTATAAACTGGGTTGTGTGTGATACCTGTACCAAGTGGTTTCATACGATCTGTGTCGGACGACGAGACATCACGGACAGCACCGAGGATTTTAATTGTAAAATTTGTCAGTCTACTAATCTATCTCTTTCTTTCTCCCCCCGTAGAATGGAAGAAAAACAAACGCCCAACCAAAGGCCCCATCCACCCAAACCGTGGTCCAAGGTGAGACGGGCCACGCCTCCACCAATACCAATACCAAAAACATCAGTACTATATCAAGCCCCAACCATCATCGCTAGTGCATGTGCGGCAGGGAAGCCATTCTTGGCAGTGTTCAGCACCCGGGATACATTAGGCAACATGCAGGTGCAGGGAGAGAGGGGAGAAGACGATAAAATCTGCGATAACGAAATCAACCCTCAATGGCAATGGCGCGGGCCTCTCGGGAACAACCGCAACATCCCCGAATACATAAATTGGGACATCCCCCAAGAATCGGCTTTCAGAACAAAAGCAACCCTTAACTGGAATAGGGCTACAGAAGAAAAACTATCGCAAGACTTCCCTGAGCTACCTCCCGTCAAGGCCCATGAGCAGGTCCTTGGCGTAGCCTTCTTATGTCCAATTCCGCGACGCCCAAGGAAATAGCACCTCGACCAAGACAACCGGAGCAAAAATTACCATCACCAGAACCTGAGACAACGATAACCAGAGGCAGAGGAAGAGGACAGAAGCCAACCATAGCTTTACCTTCGACCGACACACCAGAACCCATGCCAACTCAAGAAGGGTTGAGACCCACCACAGTCTCACCCTCTGGACCACCACCCATCATGACCAAGGGCAGAGGACGAGGCTTGAAACCAGCCAAGGTTTCAAACTCTGACTCTCCCCTCAACCCACTCCCAATCAGAGGACGCGGTAGGGGACAACCCATAATAACATCTACCCCCTCCATTCGAGACATCCACGGCAAGTTTCCTATATATTTGGAAAAATCAACAACAAATCCAGAACTATGGTTATTAACCCCAAAGGGGATCGAACAAACTAACCGAAACGATCCCGACACACTCATAACAAGGATCGAGCCGGAAGACGAGTCAACCTTCCCGGCCGCGGATACGACACCCCACTTCCAGAAACCACCTCACACCATCAACCACACCGACCCAATCCTTCCAGCAGAAAATACCATCCGCTATCCACCATACAAAATCAAGAGGAAACCGAGAGGACCCCGACTCTTGCAGCCGAGTTTCATTGAAAAGGCAAAGGCAAGAAATCGAGAAGGCGGAGTCTCCACTCAGACACCAAAGATCTGGAATTGCCACCGCTCAATTCAAGGAAGCCTTCACCCCAACCCCCGATACTGGGAAAACAGATATAAGTTGTGCGGAGACTTTTTCCATCCGTTCAAGGATTGCACCCAAATGCTTATCATCAAAGAGTCCCTTACCTCCTATTCCGTTCAAACACAGACTGTCAATCTTCGAAAACCGCATACCGACCCATTATACAAAGAAGGCCAAGTGCCATAAACATTCCACCTAACATGTGTCCAGTGTAATAAATTGTCTTTGTTTTCACGTTAATAATAAATAACGAGTATGTTTGTATGTATACCCCTCAAGTTAAGTATTCTTTTGTTCGAGGACGAACAGGGTTTAAAGGGGGGGGGGGGAGATATCACGACCCTTTAACTTTCGGGAGGGATCATCTTGTTATTTTTCTACTTTTTATCGTTTTTTCCTCAGTATAGCCATCTAGGGACCACTCATATATTCGGGGTTATTCTGCAGACTTTCCTAGGAAAGCTGTGACACGCCTTCTTTCTTTCAACTTTCTTCTTGAGATTTCATTGGGCGCGAAATCACATGTCACATTACGTCCACAGGGACCGTACAAATTCGACCCCTTCGCTCCGATTAGTTGTCGTTACGTAAGAGAATGACACCACGTAAGTGTGAGGCAATAATCGCCATCTATGTGACTCCGAAGGACAAAGTTCAGTTCAGTTCAGCAGCCAGATTCAGCGGGCCCGTGGTTAAGAGTTTTCATTGGCTGAAGTGGTCATGACGTATGCCTATTGTAATTGGCTCCTGAAAATTGAAGCGGGAAAGGTTTCCCCCGGGAATTTGCCGTTATCTCTGACGCTATTCCGGGTAAAAGAACTTTTAGCTTGGAGGCGCCTTCTATCTTTGGGCGCGAAAACTAACATCATGAAAATTCGAACGGAAGTGAGTTTATCAAAAGGTCACGGTCAACCGGAAAGACTCGAAAGAATGCTGAAGGTCAATTTAAATTTCAAAATGACGTGTGAAGCTGTGGAAAATGTCCCCCGAACGTGTGTACTAGTGTGGTGTATTAATTTGTAAAAATGTCGATAAAAATTATATGTAAAACGTAATTTACACGATCTGGACGTTGAAAAATTAGGTATGGAGTGCAAATTTTTAAGAAGGTATATTTGAAGGTTTCAGGTTACTGGAAGTCGTGCAGTAGTGTAGGCCTGTAACCCTTGCCTTATTTTAAACAAATTAAGATCCTTTTTTGCGAGCCGAAGAGGTTTCATCTGCAAAAGTAAGAGAAGTACACTTGTTATAAGGTTCAATTCTCAGACTAATTAAGTTCTTTTAGATATCGTTCGTGACAATGTACTACTATATGGATAAGAATGGAATTTACTCAATACACGAAGAGCTGGTATGAACATTTTCATGTTGAGAATAATTTTTATTTTTACTTTTGTAATAATGGTCTCAAAATGTAGAAGGTAGCTTGATGGTTTGAGTTTCATACAATGGCCTGGTCTCATTCTCTATGGAATAGGATTCTAACAAAACTTGACACGCTTCGAGACAGAAAATGTCACGTTATACATCGAGCTTAAGTATGATATTCATCTTTTTCGTAACTCAATGTGAAAAAGTAACCAATTTTCTTCTTACAGGTTGGTCTCACCATTTTCAAAGAGTGACCACTTCTCATTCTCCTTAGAAGATACATATTCCAACAATGACGGTAATCGACAAACTTGTTAAGAGCTGCTCTTCAAAAATAGATTTTCTTGTTTACAGCAATAAAGCAAGTAGAGGGGCAAACTTGCCAGTTCAGAGCTCTAAAAGTATCTACGATTCGTTCAACTGACGTGACTGTTGCAACCATGTCAAGGTTATTGGAATGGAATTCCTTGGGGCTACTTTAGGTATAATTGATATAAATGTTTCGATCTCCATTGACACTTCAATTGAATTAATCGAAAAGCTCTTTAGAGTAAGGAGTGTCAATAGCTCCCAGTCATATTTTATGGATGGTGAGGCTAAATTAACTTGAGATTCTTATGGCTTGTTCAATTGGTAAAATAGTATTAAGTATTGTTCGAATTTTCGCATTATTTGAATTTTCGCAATTAGTCCAGAATGTGTTAAAAAGCATTAAGATATAGAAATTACCAGCTGAGCTTTGTTTATTTACATAATCATCATATTTAATTATTTAATTATAATATCCTTTAAAAATAATATATATTGTTTTTATTCAACAAAGATCTAAAAAGTCAATTAGTATTTTAAAAATATATGAAGTGTATTTTTGAACTCAAACATATGATTTTGCTTACTTTTATTTTTTTTTTCAAATAGGGGATAGAAGGCGTAGTTACCTTGAAAGTTTGTATGATCCAAGAGTTACGTTTTTTTAAAGCAATGTTCAGATTTTAGTTTCTTAACGTTATTCATCGTAAAATATCAGTTATAAATTGAAAAGATATATTGCTACCGATATAACAGCGGGAAAATTTATTATCGGGGTCAGATAAATTGGAATATATTTAACACCCTATTAATCACCTTTTCATAAATATGCTTTTCTCTTCGTTGACATAGTTAATAATTGTGTAAAATAATTTTGAAAGCATTAATTGATAATATCCTACGTCTAGAAGATTTATTTAGGAATGACACTACCTATTCATATGCGAACGTTTTACAAGAGATACGCTACAACAGGCTGCGTTACCAAAGATACATACTTATGCAATATTGTGAATTTTTTAAGCCTAATTGCCAAAACATAGGAGGTTTTTGAAAAATTTAGCAAATTTAAGAATTTTCTACCAACATATATGTAAATTAGTTACAAAATGAACAAATTAACCGTAGAATATTTCACCTAAACATAGTATTAAGGATTCAATAGACCCATAACAAAAGAGGGGCCGCAGACGAGGCTTAAGTGAGACCTTTGGACGGAACATTCTGTTTGTGACGTTTTGAACCACGTGACCGCCATTAGAATATACTGGCGGAAGTAAGGAAACGGATGTTCCGTCCAAATGCTGAGTTGCCAGGTAAATATGTTAATTTTCGGCCCCCCAACTTTCAACATGGGTCTATTAAATGTTAGCCGATATCGTAATTTAACCTATACTGATTTTTAAAATTTACAATACTATTATAACCAATATATAAGTGATTTTTTCCGATATCAAGTTTAGTGGCGCCATCTGCCTTGTTTTTGGTAACATAATTTGAAAATATCAGCATCAAAGACGTGAACCAGATATTGACAATAATCACGATATCATTAGCCTATCAACTCCTAACATAACTAATTTGTTTTATTTTCAAAAAAATTGTGCACCAAAGAAAATGCTGAATAAGTCGCCTCTCTTATCCATATTTGTTATTATTTACTGCGGAGGATTTGATATTGACACGCAAAAAGTCAATAGTGTCAATTATGAACTGGCAGTTTGTAACTCTGCAAGAAAAAAGTCGGAAAATATGTCATAATTAATATAAGAAGATGAGGTTTTTTACCATCTCTTCTTAAATGTCTTCCTATTCCATAGAGAATGAGACCAGGCCATTGTATGAAACTCAAACCATCAAGCTACCTTCTACATTTTGGTACCATTATTACAAATGTTAAAATAAAAATACTTTTCAACATGAAAATGTTCATACCAGTTCTTCGTGTATTAATTAATTTCCATTCATATCCGTACCGTTATTTTGTTTGCGGTTTAAGATTATGTTCAAACAAAAGCACACATTTTTGGAATCTAATCCCAGTACATTGTCACGAACGAGATCTAAAAGTACTTAATTAGTCTGAGAAATAAACCTTATAACAAGTGTACTTCTCTTACTTTTGCAGATGAAACTTCTTCGGCTTGCAAAAATGGATCTTAATTTGTTTAAAATAAGGCAAGGGTTACAGGCCTACACTAATGCACGACTTCCAGTAACCTGAAACCTTCAAATATACCTTCTTCTTAAAAATTTGCACTCCATACCTAATTTTTCAACGTCCAGATCGTGTAAATTACGGTTTACATATAATTTTTATCGACATTTTTACAAATTAATACACCACACTAGTACACACGTTCGGGGGACATTTTCCACAGCTTCACACGCCATTTTGAAATTTAAATTGACCTTCAGCATTCTTTCGAGTCTTTCCGGTTGACCGTGACCTTTTGCTAAATTCACTTCCGTTCGAATTTTCATGATGTTAGTTTTCGCGCTCAAAGATAGAAGGCGCCTCCAAGCTAAAAGTTCTTTTACCCGGAATAGCGTCAGAGATAACGGCAAATTCCCGGGGGAAATCATTCCCGCTTCAATTTTCAGGAGCCAATTACAATAGGCATACGTCACGACCCCTTCAGCCAATAAAAACTCTTAACCACGGGCCCGCTAAATCTGGCTGCTGAACTGAACTAAACTTTGTCCTTCGGAGTCGCATAGATGGCGATTATTGCCTCACATTCACGTGGTGTCATTCTCTGACGTAACGACAACCAATCGGAGCGAAGGGCTCGAATTTGTACGGTCCCTTTGGACGTAATGCGATATGTGATTTCGCGCCCAATGAAATCTCAAGAAGAAAGTTGAAAGAAAGAAGGCGTGTCAAACTTTCCTAGGAAAGTCTGCAGAATACCCCTGATTATTTTTTTGTTTCATTTCATTTCTCTGGCCTATTCTGGCAGCCCCGTAGCTTTTTCGTTTTTTACACACCCCGATAAGATAAGGAGTCATCTAATCATCTAGTATAAAAAGCCAAGCCAGCTTTAATCAATATTCAGTTTTTCTCCAGTTTTTGTTTCAATCGTTTCTGCAAGGGTGATCAGAATGTGCTGTACGGCATTCGGTGACGCGGTTCGACATCAAGGTTAAAAGTGCACGGTTCTTGTGCGGGTATTTCGGTCGAATTCGTGGTTGTGCGCGATGACTTTGGTGTAAGAAGTTATGTGCGATTCATTCCTTGGAAGGTTACTAGAAGAGCGATAAGTACTTTTGAAAATTTCCTTTATAATTTTTCTTTATTTCGTTTAAATGTTTTGTATAAACTGAAACTCTTATGTCCCGACCTAATTTCCTGCAAGTTTAGCAGACGATTATATGCCACCCCTTTTGTTAAACCAGAAACCTCGTAGATTAATTCTTTTGTTCAACTGTCAGAGCAGCCACACTCCTTTACTATCTAGTCTATCCAATCCTCCACATCCGTAATTAAATATTTAAATTGGTACTGTTAACTAGTTTTAATTTAAGTCAGGCTAATCAAAGCCAGTTTATTTATTTATTTTTTTACCAACCACAGTACTCTCTTCTATACAGGTTCTTTTTTTTGCTCGGAAAAGTGTTTTTTTTCAAAAACTATTTATAGTACCGATTTCAAATTTGGAAGGTCAATTCTCTATACCGGGGGACATCAGTTTGAGAAATTTGAGCGTTTTCGGTAATGTTTTTCACCAATTTTGAAAAATTATTTTTCGACCACTAGGTGCGAGATAAAAAATTTCTATTATAAAGTTGTAGGCCGTCATCGAAAACGCTTAAAAATTGTTCACTCGACGAAAAACAATTTATTTATCAGTGAAAATTCGAGCTTGAAAAATTTACAAGTTAATGAAGCCAAATTACGATTGTTTGAAACGATAATTGAAACCGAATTACCTAATCCAGTTGAAACTTTGGTTAAAAAAACGACCGGATTTAAAAAACACGAGGCTACAGGTCAATCCTAAACATGCATTGGGTATTTAAAGGAAAACTTTGGGAGATTATTATCAGTGTTTGATAATATTTCGAACAATGCCTCGTTATTCAGTACCGAGATAGTTGCCATTTACTATGGAGAAGCAGCGCAAAACCTTAGAAGAGTGACTGAAATCTTCGCAGAAAGACATCCAAATGGAGCACCATCTGTAAATACAGTAAGACGAGCAATTCACGATTTCAATCAATTTGGTCACTTGCAACCTAGGTTTCGCGGATTGGGTCAACCGGATTTAGACTTCGAGAACAATGTACTCGCGTACTTTGTGGCATATCCTCGTCACAGTTGCGCTAACGCCGCTGCTGATTTGGGTTGTTCTGCAAATCGTGTGTGGAAAATTCTTCGTAAGAATCGCTATCACCCATACAGAGCTACGCTCCACCAAGGACTAATTGACGGAGACCATCAAAGACGGTTTGAATTTAGCAACTGGTTACTAAATGCTGTCCAAGAAGATAGACAATTTTTGCGCCATGTTTTGTTCTCCGACGAAGCGTCATTTTCTAGAGATGGGCCCTTTAATCATCAAAACAGCCATCTTTGGTCTGACATCAACACACATTGGGGTTTTGAATATCATCACCAGGTTCAATTTGAACGGGTCAATGTTTGGGTTGGACTTGTTGGAAACCGTTTGATTGGTCCCTTTTTCCTGCCGACGAACCTCAACGGCCAAAGGTATTTACATTTTCTACAGAACGAACTGAGTGACGCAATCGACGACCTTCCATTGGCTGAAAGACGTCAGTTGTGGTTTCAGCAAGATGGCGCCCCTCCGCATTTTTCCCGGCAAGTAACTGAGCGCCTCAACAACGAGTTTTCTGAAAGGTGGATAGGGAGAAATGGTCCAGTGCATTGGCCAGCAAGGTCACCTGACCTAACACCGCTGGATTATTTTCTCTGGGGATTCGTTAAAGCAAAGGTATACGCCACGCCCATTGAAACTAGGGAGGAACTCATTAGACGAATAATCAGTGCTTGCCGAGACGTCACACCAGAAATGGTAGAGAAAGCGTTTGAGAACTTAATTGTCCGCGCACAAACCTGTGTTGCAGCCAATGGTGATATTATTGAAAATGTTTTGTAAAAATTTATGTGAATAAAATATCTGCATTTAAAAACCAAACGTGTACATTTTTTCAAGTGTGAAAACTCTACTACGTTTGTATTAGACTTGTTCCCTTTTCAATTATCGTTTCAAACAATCGTAATTTGGCTTCACCAACTTGTAAACTTTTCAAGCTCGAATTTTCACTGATAAATAAGTTGTTTTTCGTCGAGTGAACAATTTTTAAGGGTTTTCGATGACGGCCTACAACTTTATAATAGAAATTTTTTATCTCGCACCTAGTGGTCGTAAAATAATTTTTCAAAATTGGTGAAAAACATTACCGAAAACGCTCAAATTTCTCAAACTGATGTCCCCCGGTATAGAGAATTGACCTTCCAAATTTGAAATCGGTACTATAAATAGTTTTTGAAAAAAAAAACACTTTTCCGAGCAAAAAAAAAGACCCTGTATATATATATATTTATTTATAGTAATCCCCAGGGTCACCATAGCCGCGAGGTGATAATTCCTTTAAGTTAGGTAAGATAAATTATTAAGATTTATACATATATATATATATATATATATATATATAAGAATAATAACTGTGATACCAAGTACAAATAAAGATTTACTATTTTGCATTATTCAGTTGATATTTCATTTTACTTACTTTGTGACAATACCGACTCTAAGGATCCCGAACAAATAAATTCGATACATACGGCACGGGGAAATAGTATTTAAATTTCCCTCGAGTTTAGTGCGTGGTTCAGATTCTCAAGGTTACAATTGGAACTTTTTGAATCTTCCCTCCTTACTGATCTCCACGACCCCCCCCCCCTGAAAGTTATAGTGTCGTAATAAGCCTCACAGGTTGAGTTTATAATTTCTAGGGTATAATTAGGGTATTCCAATACAAAAAAATAATAACAATCAATTTTATCTTACAGCTGACTTGAGTTAGTTCACAATTACTTTAACACTTTCAGTCTTAAACACGCACTGTTCATACACTGAAGTCCATTCACTCACGTTCCAAACGCGAAACACAATTTAACTCTTTTCTTGGCCGAAGACCGAACATACTAATTAAAACCGCAAAGTTACCTCATAACTTTTGACCGACACCAGGACCCCGTCCTGTAGTAGTTCGTCTGACAGCCAAGAACTAAGAAAGACTAAATCTTCTAAATTGACCGCAACGGCCTTATATACGTTTATTTTGTGTTTTTTAACCCGTCTAGATTTGACTAACGTTCGAAAAATTGAAGATTTTATATTTTTTACCCGGTTTGATTGATAATTCTCCACACGGTGGCGCTATATTATTACTTTGATATAGTTTCCGCGGAAGTTTTGAATAATTATCCTTTTTCTAAGCGTTATTAAAAGGTAAAAAACCCGACTTATCATAATGGTTTCTTTAATTTTTATTTTCCTAAAGGAAGTCAATGGCTCGGCGGTAAACTATCTGCATTGTAACTATGCGACCCGAGATCAATTCCTGAACACGGTCAAATAAATTAAAATACTCAGATATTTAATTAAATATAATATTAATATAATTTATAAATATTTAATTAAATAAAATATTAATATAATTTATAAATATTTAATTAAATATAAGCTTAATATGATTTATAAATATTTCATTACTTATAAGATTGATATAACTTATAAATATTTAAAATGATGTAGAATAAATTATAGTACCTAACGTTATAACTTTGTAAATGACATTCACCAAAGCTGTTTTTTAGAAAACCACCGTATCTTAACAAGCGTTGGTGGCTGAGTGGTTAGAGTAAATCTCTTGCACGAGGCAGACCCGGGTTCGATTCCCGGCCGGCACCAATAATTCACAAATGTATACTAAGACGAATACCGTGAACAATTGGTGGAAATCCTGCCTTTGGACGTTGAGAGGTAGCATTACACTCAGCACTCGGTCCGTCCCAAAGTCAGTTAGAAGAAGTTGGAGAGAAAACGCCCATACAAACGCAACAGACTCAACATCCACAACCATCAAAACACAAACACGTCAAACTTAACACTCACAACCGTCATAACACGAACTCAACATTCACAATACGCATAAACATTACAAAAACCTAATACACCAAACCGTCACGACGGTGAGCGAAAAACACCATCCAAACCAAACCGCAAATGTTTCCGTTAACGCTCACCGTCACAAGGTGATTTTGCCAACCCTTCGAGAAATTGCGTACGCAATGATTAACCTTTGCACGAATAATGCGAACGCGTTCGCAGGACAGACGTACAGACACGGTGATTGTATAACCCCTCCTAGGGGACTTTGTCCCCTCGGTGAGGTAAAAACCATTCTCTGTATACCATTGTTTTAACAAAGAAAGCGTTGAAATTGTATTATATAACTAAGTGATAACGTTCATTTACATAGTTACATTAAATTTCACTAAACTATTATATAAAAAGTGTAAAAGAATTTAATTTCAGGTATCAATGTACCTACGTTTATCGGAAATATAAGGGTATTTTTTAGCACAACCCTGTTAATTTATTATGATGCCGTTCGATATCAGTGTCTGTAGGAAAATTATCCTTTTTAAATAGCAAGATGAAACTCCAATATTAAAAAACCCTTGTTTATAGATCATCATCGATTTTTAAAAAATGTTCCCTGTATACCATTGTTTAAACTAAGAAATTATTTTATATAACTAAGCGATAACATTCATATACAAAGTTATATGCAATTTCACTAAATTATTTTATATAAAATGTAAAGAATTTACTTTGGATGTTACGAGCAAGGGTTTTAATTTTTATGTTCAATTTAAGGTACTAACCTTAAATAAAATTCACAAAGTAGTTCCAATAATTTTACTTAAAAATAAACTTATTGTATTAAGTAAATCGTATACGATTTTTGATGGTAGATAAAACTTAAACTTCAATCTATTCCACTTTTTAAAATATGTACTTATTCGAAAATAAATCCACTTATTTAAAAAACACTTATTTCTCAAACAAAAACACTTTGGTAACGTGGTGTTTTCGGAATTAGCATTAAAACCGACTCCGCCATCCTAATTTAGTCATTCTTTTAGTTTATCTAGAAAAGTAGAAGCAAAACTTCAAAAGATTTCAAGAAAACACTTGATAAATATACTTATCTCTCTCTTTCTCATAGTAGAAGTATAATTAATCTTAGAATTAAAAATTAATTATTTGAAATTAAATTGTAAAATTATTAATATTGATCATAACATTCCTTAAAGGTAAATTTTATTTCATGGTCGTTATCTGTTTCCTACTATTCTACAAGTAATCGGAATTGTCTACTACAATGGCTGAAACATGTACTTCAAATCGTACTTTTAGGAAGGGTACGTTATCAAACTTATTTGTTTTGTTTTGGTTTTTTTTAAACAATAAATTTATAAATTTTTTTGCTCTCCAACATGACTGGAACTGACTATATCAATTTTCAACAAAGAACCTCAGTTGAACATTTAATAATAATAATGATAATAATAATCAGCTAGGCTAATACCCAAAGCACCACCTAAGACCCAAGCCATCAAGCGACTTTTAAAGCCATTATTCTAGGTGGCCGGGTTACAATGCGTAAGAGGGTGGTGCCAAGCCCTTCATGCCACGCGAGCCAACAGCTCCCTACACTTAATATTACCGTTAACCTCTAATGGAAGTCAAAGCACTATCCTCTCATTGGAAACACGGAAGGTCCTCTCATTAAGTGGCTTTTTGTCATAGCTAGTCTATGTTCTGCACCCGCGAAAAATATTACCCTTACAGTTTCAGTCGAAGAACCATATTCTGATTGTACTTTTGATCACAATTTTGAAGTTTCTTCTTTGTGTGGTCAATTTTCGTGGACAATTCTACCTTTCACTAAAACATATTTTGAGGACGATATTAACTTTTCCAGTAGCCTATCTCTTAGTAGATGTAAAATAATAGCTTTGAATAACTTTAAAATTTGTATAGATGCGCAATTAAATTTGCTAAGCAATAACGTTTTTGTTATAAACACAATGTTTTGTGTATTGATCGAAAATCTCAAGAAATTTAATTGTGTTTATAAGCCATTGGAGTACCTGGTGTTTTTTTAAATCTATATACAACGTTTCGTATCTCCCAGGATTATTTGTATCGGGAACAAAAATATGTTTTGTATGAATTTACAGGGTATTCCCTTTTTGACATAAAATAATTAGGTGTTCATTGTTTAAATGATGTCAAATACCTAAATGAAGCATTTTCAAACGCATTGTAATTTTATTAAAGTGTTGTGGATGTTTGAAGCAAGTCTCCACTTTGACTAAAAATAATAATAATCTTAGCACATATTATTTATAAGTTAGTATTTATATCTTTAAAAATACTATCGCATTTGTATACCTAGATGGAATCATATATTACCTACTTTATCAAGTAAGTCGAGTCAAATTTATTGTGCTTTTAGTAAATTATACAAGGGTTATAAGTCATTATCCCCCTATGCCAAAATTATGGAAATATGGTAGATTTACTATTAAATAGATGGAATAAAATATTGAAAAAGATCCTACTTACTTTTACATACAATAAAACAAAGATAAATTAAGAAAAATGGGTCAAAAATAGACTACCGTTTTATCTTTCAGAACCTCACTTTTCTTATACCGGGGTAAACCAGTCAGTATCAAATATATTTTACTAGACTTGACGTATAGGATTTTTATTTAAGTCTACGATACGTGATTATAATCGGCGCGGAAATTTATTATCAACGAGAGAAAAATGATGAGGCGTAAATAGTTAAATCTTTCAAAACCTCGCTTAAAATAAACCGGGAAAAACCAGCGATTATCAAATATATTGTAATAGACTTGACGTATAGGAGTTTTAATGTTCACGATAAGAAATTATAATCGGCTCGAAAATTTATTATCAAGGAAAAAAATGATAATAGAAATTCCGTTTATAGTAACACAACTATAAAACAAACAATCATTTATAAACTTTAGTAACTCCTTTTTTGAAGATTGATTATCTACAATTATCTTTTATTTGCCCGTACTTTTACGGTTTCTTAGCTATCAAGGCTGAATGATGCTTATGTAGAAATACCCCTCAAATGAAAATGAATAATTTATAATACGATTATCAGTAAAAAGGAATATCGAAAGTTTCAAATGTCTTCAGAAAATTTATTTTCAAGGTAAGGAATGAATTTTGCTAATTAATTAATCTCCTGATTTGTTCGTCGTTGTAGAGTAAGATCCTTTAATAATAAATGTTTTTTCTTTTAAAGCTGGACAAAAGTACCTGAGGGGTTTGATGAAAAAATATGTTTTGGTTCCGCATGTAATATAGTCATTCTTCAATAGCATAAAACTAAATTCTAAGTTTATCTTTCTTTATGCTTGAATTTCTCTATTTCCATACTTTATTACAAATAAATTTTGAATAATATAGGCTACAATGTAGATACGAGATAACACTTATTAATAATGTAATATTTCGTTTGAAATAAATTTGTGAAAATAAGCTACAACGTAGGTACGAGATTAAACTTATTAATAATAAATTATCTTACCCTGATGTAGTTCTTCGATAAGACGCCCAAATTGGTAAATATAGTCCCTATGTTTGCGAAGCTAGCTCAGTGACCATCAATGTATCCTTCCTTTTCATTTGGAAAAATAGTTAGGCATTGATATGCAATGAATGGAATAAAAAATCCTACCCCGAATGTTAGCGTTTTTAATAGAAAATCTGAGTATAGGAGTCGTTATGCTCATTTAAACTTGGTTTTCCATGATTTAAAAACAAAGGTAAACTATAAATCCGCTTCTCGGACAAAAAATTAATAAATGCGGATGGTGGAGTCCGTTTTTATACTAATTCCGAAAACACTTCCGTCACCAAAGTGAGAGATAAGTGGGTCTGTATACCGATAAGGGGCACCTGCGGGCGGGGGAAACGGGCCCCTATAGGGGCCCCCTTTTGCGGCAATATTCGGCGGGGTCAAAAGGTTAGCTGTTTTACGAGGTTGATTTACGATGTTAGGTCAATAGGTTATCTGCCCCTATGGACACGATGCAAACAGCCGTTAAATAAGGGTGAAACAGGCCCCTATAGGGCCCCCATTTTGCGTACATTTTCGGCGGGGTCAAAAGGTTAGGTCAATAGGGTAGATGATTTACGATAGGCTATCTGCCCCTATTCCGCAGGTGGTGTGGACTGACACGATGTTATGCAAACAGCCGGCCAGTCATAGTTAATAGCTGGAGGCACCCCATTTTAGGTCAAAAGGTTAGCTGATTTACGATGTTAGGTCAATAGGTTATCTGCCCCTATGGACACGATGCAAACAATAAATAGGTGTGAAACGGACCCCCTATAGGGGCCCCATTTTGCGTACATTTTCGGCAGGTCAATAGGTTAGGTCAATAGGTTAGATGATTTACGATAGGTTATCTGCCCCTATTCCGCAGGTGGTGTGGACTGACACGATGTTATGCAAACAGCCGGCCAGTCATAGTTAATAGATGGAGGCACCCCATTTTAGGTCAAAAGGTTAGCTGATTTACGATGTTATAACCCATAAAACCCAAGGTGTTAACCCATTTTAGGTCAATAGGTTATCTATGGCGGTGACACGATGTTATGCAAACAGCCTACCCGTCATAGTGAATGTCGAGTTGGTTGGTTTTCGCCGACAAACACTTTCGGGCCCCCTAAGGGTAGCGTAAAATAGCGGGCGGTCATCGGTAAAAGTGTTTTGGAAAAAAAGAGCAGAGTGTATACAAATTATAAGGTTTTATTTATACATTCAAAGTTACAGTACATTAAGCGGATGAAAACGTTTAAAGATAAAACAAATTATTTTTAATATATTTATGGTTGGTAGATACCATATTAAACAAATTGTAAAAGTTAAATACACAAAACATATTTTGGTTGGCCACTGTTTCTTTAAAATCGTCAATAATTTTAAATGCTGTTACGTAATTGGACGCGTAGCGGACAACGGTATCATACCTTTCATGTTCATCCGATAGAAATAAATTGTTGGGTGCACATGGTTCTTTATACAATATTTCGTAAATTTTACGATAATTATCGGTTATAACGTAACCCATTAATTCAAAGAGTTTTTGGTTCACTTTAAGGAGTTGAATGTGCGAATTAATGAAATATTTGAGTCGGTCCAATTCTCGAGTTTCCGGCGCTTTGATTACGACCGACGCTTCGGATATCGTACTTTGCAAGGTTAATTCTTTTTGGTCAGACATGGCGGCGGTCACTAGCGCGTCTGATAACGGGAACGGTGATCGAAAGGGCAGCCTTTGTGGATCATTTATTTGTTCCCAGTGGCCGTATAAATCATCCCAGGCGCGCGAAGACATTTCAAAGGCCTGGTGTGTGATTTTATTGCATAGAGCTACAGATATATCGAGCTCAGACGTAAAACCCGTAGTAACGAAAAGCTCGGATGAAAGTGAATACCGAGGGTTAACTTTCCGCTGAGTCGGATCAAATTTAGACATTTTAGTAGGCGCTGGAACGTTATCTACACAGCTTCGTTTAGACATGATGCTCGAGAAACGGTTTGTAGTGTACTGCCGATGGATGACGGGGATGAATCCCTTATATAGCGATAATAATTTGATGACGTAATCAGGATGATGTAATGGGTTGACTCAATGACTCACGCGATTAGTCAAATTTTGCGGTGTTAGGTGTATAGCGACGGCCATATTGGTAAACCAAAGAGATAGAAATTCTACAAGTCCCATTAAAAGTAAAATCAACGCGATTAGTAATGCGTTTTTAGGATTGTTCGCGATAAGGCGAGTAACGGGAAAGGCGGGATCGTCCCTATTCGGTAGGGCTGGTGGAATCATCTGACATGATGTTATGCAAAAAGCCAGTAGCTATAAACCCGAGTAATGGGCCCCCTACGGCATCTGTCAAACACTTTTTTCCACGTGCGAGTGGTGTTATGAAATAAATCCAAATAGTTCAATGGGTCGAGCCTTTTGTGTATCTATTCATAACTATTTTCACCGACAAACACTTTCCCCGTGTAACATTATTTTCAAACACTTTTACGATGCGCAAAGCTATCCGTCTTACGGAATATCGGCCCTAAGGGGTAAAGGGTAGATAGAGGATGGCCCTTGCCCCCAGCGCGTAAAATAGACACAGCGGGTGTCCCCTCTCGCTATCTAAAAGTGTCGTTTTTACATCAGGTGTGGATTCTTCGCGCTAAAATGGTTATAACAAACGATTGTTCCCACCAAAAATGTAAAATCCATCTCCGCTGTTCTCGGATGAGGACGTAGCCATTTAAGTTTTTATCAATTTTTATATTTTTAGCTTGGCGATGTATTCCAAAATTAAATGGTAACCACGTATGCGTTACAATTTCAAGATGCAAGATACTCGAGAATGGTAAAATAGTCTATATTTAAAGTTAAAATGCGAAAACTATATTTGTATAGTCGAAATTTATTTTAACGTATTAAAATAAAAATTCATCTTTCTGACAAGAGTCTTACCCATCATACATACACCATCTAATCTGGAATCTATGTTTAACAATTGGAGGAATTCGTGTTTACGATAGGCTCTTTTTTAACGTAACTTAGTACATTAATTGAGTATTTTGAAATATTTTAATATCGGAATTTTTTTTGATGTATTAAAAGTAGAGTTAAGATGCTTTTATAGTATTTTCTATGTATTAGCATATCTGAACTTGCGGTTCAATTTTGGGTACATGGACCACTTACACGCTAATGATATTCAAATTAAGTTTAAAAATATTTCCATTTGAACGAGTCCCTCTTTTTATATCAGCAAAGTACTGAACGATTCTATCTTATGGATTTAAATAGTTCTAACAATAGTACAACTACAACATTTGAGAAAGACACTTTTCCCCATTGTGAAAGTGGAATACAAAATAAGAATCACTTCAATTTAAAACGCACTTTAAATTTAAGTATAGACTATTTTACCATTCTCGAGTAACTCTTCTTTAAAAGCTGAAGAAATATTAGAAACGACATCAGTGATCAATTAATTGTTTCCGAGTATGACAGACGATTTTTGATATTAAAGAGTCATTTTTCAAAAGTAAGATTGTTTTCGGTTATTTTTTTTTAAAGCTAGCTTAGAAATCACATTATTTTTATATATAATTATTTAGTTGTAATGTTAATTCTTAATTACTGGTAGCCTTCACTAGAAACTATTATAAGAATTATATATGAATTTATAACCAAGCGTGTATTTACCACTAGTGAATGCAATATCAGTCGAAGAATTGAAGAAAGACGGAATCACGTCATTATTAAGAACTGGTGACTACTTCTGTATATATTGTGACGGTTCAGTTTTTCATGTTCCAACTGTCGGACGGCTAGCATGGTACTGTGACGGATACTCAATCTGTTTGAAGTACCGTAAAGCTGTTTATTTCCAATCAAAAAGAATTCTAAGTATAAGAATTCCTCCAGGTGTATTAAACGCGTTACCACGCATATATTTGTGTTTAAATTGTGATATGTTGGGCACTAAGAGAGCAGCCAATTTGTCATATTGCGAAGTAACTGGTGGATGTTGTGTATTTCCAAAAATTAAAAAATAATAATAGTATGTGTGTGTTTTTCTATTATTTTTCCACCTATATTTGGCGTATTGAAAGCTATTTTAACGTATTGAACGTAGAGTCAGAGGTTTTTATAGTATTTTACTACCTATATTTACATTTTGGAAAGCTATTTAAACGTATTGAGCGTACAGAGTATTTTGCATTATTTATGGTAATAAAAGGTAATTATTGTAGAAAATAAAAGATATTTTAATTAAAACATTTCGGTGATCTATTCCAAAATTAAATGGTAACCCCGTATGCGTAACAATTTCAATACGCAAGATACTCGAGAATGGTAAAATAGTCTATATTTAAAGTTAAAATGCGAAAACTATATTTGTAGTGTTCAATTTAAAAGAAAATTACTTCAGCTTTTAAATAAGATTTTTTTTCTGTATCTACCCTATATCATTTACATATTATTTTTTTATTCTAATTTAACCATAACTTTAAAAACGTTGCACGTCTGAATAGCTGTGTAGAGATAAATATTTCTGGGTTCAGTTAATGTGATGATTCGAGTGAAAAATTTGAATATGTTAAAGTTATTGGATTGAAGGAAACTTCAGTGTTTTCAGAGTGATAATTAAGGGAAGTTGCCGTACAATATAGTTGAAAATTATCTTTTTAAGTCTGTGTCCACCCATTGATTATATTAGGAAGTGAAAAAATTTCATTTAGCAAGCTTTTCTTCAATTTCGGTATCCACCCTGTATCATTTAAAAGCTCAAGCATTGTTTTTATCAAGTTAATTTCAAAAATATCTTAAAACAAGCTTCCCTAAGTCTGACTAGCTCTGTAGGGTAATAATAAAATAGCTAAATATTTTTTGGGTTTAATACTTGTGGTGCTTAGTGAAAATTTTCCATATATTACAGTATTAGGTTGGCTAATTATTTTTTTCACCTGCTACCATTCTCAACGGGTGAACATAGAATACTTCCCTAAGTCTGACTAGCTTTGTATGGGTAATAATAAAATAGCTAAATATTTTTTGGGTTTAATAATTGTGCTTCTTAGTGAAAATTTTGCATATATTACAGTATTAGGTTGGGTAATTATTTTTTTCACCTGCTACCATTCTCAACGGGTGAACATAGAATAACAAAGATAATTTTCCACTATATTTAAAGCCAACTTTCCTTACATTTCACTATGAAAACACTGAAGCTTCTTTCAATGCGATAACTTTATTACATGCAATTTGTTCCACCCCAGAATTACATTTATTGAATCGAAAAAAATATGTAACCCCCCTTAGAATTAACCAACACAGGTATTCAGAAGAGATGGTGTTCAATTCAAAAACGGACGGGAAGACTACAACAGCCTAGGAGCCATCGCGAATTATATAAAAGAACAAGGGTTAAAGTTTTTTTGGAAAGGTTTAGTAAAGGCCAAAGTTTTATCGGATTTCATAGGAGTTAACGTCAAGAACGTCGAGGATTTTGACTGTCCTAAATTATCTACCATTCTTTGTATAAGTGCTCCTAAACATTGTCATTTTCACCGTGACCCTAATAATTTCGCCGTTGTGAAATCTCACAAAATCGCTGTGTGGTACCGAAAAATCGTGTGTAAGAAAATATAAGTCGTTTTAAGATTATTTTTGCTACTTTTTCATCACATTGGTTTTACGTTATGTCTGTTTTCTAAAATTACGTTTCTTAAATAGCGTAACGTATTAAAGTTGAATAAAGAGTTTTTCATTTAATTTTAATTTTAGTGTTTTTATAATATCTTTCTGACTACATGTGTATTGTTTAATTTCTTTCATTTTTAAAAATGTAATTACTTGATTTAAATAAAGCGTGAAAATTATTAGTTTCGAAATGATATTTACAAATCTTATCCAATCTAAAGTCCATCGTTCGGGTATTAGTAAGTATTTCATACAAACTAACTTAATTAAGTATTTTTAGAAGTGAAGAGAAAACACATTGTGAAAAACCAAATGAAAAGAGACTTTAAACGGTTTTAAAAATCTTAATATATATATTTAAAAAATCCAACGTTTCGGCAGTGTAGCATATGAAAGTATTAAGTTTCAAAAAGTGCATTTAAATTGAAGTGAGGCCTATTTTGGGATTCCCCTTGTTCCTCCTTCTTTCATCTCAGCATGTTTCCCCTTTTATCATGGTTTCTCTCCAAAAATCTTAAATCAGTAGGTCTCGATCCTATTTATCACCCACCGCCCAAATTGTCAGCTTTATTATGTAATAACAAAGAACCAACAAGGCCCTCATTTATAAAATCTCCCGTGATTGTGGTGATTATTACATGGGGGGGGGGGGCAATGCCGTAGCCCATTTCTTCAAGGGCGTAAAAGCCCCAAAAATATAAACAACCCGTACAATAATTCTCCCCTTAACGAACACCTTCGTGTTTTTGGTGCCATAATGCAAGATGGGACTCAATAGACATACTAGCTCAACCCAAAATTACATAAAACTCATTTCAATGTACGCGAATCCATCGAAATTTAAAAAAATAAATCTGCGCAATGTTTAAACCGTGACGATGGTTCCCTTTAACGTAGCCCCGTTTTCTCCACTTTTTAAATGTTTTATGGACCTCACCCCCTCACACAGACAACAAACCAATTCCTCCTCTCGCAGAATCCACCCATTCAGACCATAGTAGCCTCGAGCGCGAACGAAGATATCGAGCCCATATAACACTTCGACGGGGGTCGACTCGCCTTTGAGAAAAAAAAACGCTCGCGGCTAAAGAACAGTGGCATCCACTATATGTATGCATAAATATTTTTTCGTCCCAAAGTGTTACCATCGTACTGTCAGACTTGTAAAAATCCCATGAAGAAGGAGGAACAGTTCCTCCGAAACGTTCGATTTTTTAAATAAATATATTGTGAATTTTAAAAACGGTTAAAGTCTCTTTTCACTAAGTATTTTATATATTTGAATATCGGAATTGTATTTCGTTGCGTTAAAAGTAGAGTTTAGATGTATAGTCTTTTTAAGTAATACTCGTGATATAGGGTCAAGTACCAAGCATATTTAAGTACTACAATGATATTAAATTAAAGTTTAAAAATATTTCCATTCTACGTTACTTTAACAACGAATATTCTATGACGTCAAAACACTCAAATCCATGTTTCAAATTCAAATTAACCGCGCAAAACACTTAAATCTATGTTTTCATTTGATTTTTAAATTAACCGCGACGCGCCCCCAGACCGCGTCCCCCCGAGAAATCCGCGCCCCAGACCGCGCCCCCCAGGGGAAATCAGCGCACGCGCGCCGCCCCTGGCTACGGCGAGGTGGGGAGGGCTTCGTATATCAACATATTGTGTCAGGCCAACTTGTTCACTATGTTATATTGTTTTACTAATTTACGCGCACTGTGATTTTCGCAACTTACCATTAATATATTAGCATCTCTGTATAATGTATATAAACAAGGTATTTAACAATGCGTCGGTTAACGCCATGCAGTTACATTAACATCGCTGCAAAATATCGCGTTAATCATTCAATCAATCAGCTAAAGCACATATCGTGATGACTACATGTAAGTCGTTTCGGCTTCGTAGGTATGTCTCTTAAATAAATAACTAAATAAATAAATAAATCTAACCGTCATAAGAACATTTGTACCTACACATATTGCACTTTCATTACTTGAAACTTCAGATTAGTTAGATTGTATCGCTAATTAATCCACTGAATATTTTAGTATCCCGTTTTTGTGAATAATTCCAAACCGAGTTAGTTTTGTTTGAAGTTACGAGCAGACCTGTTTCAATAAAGTTTTAAAACGGAATTTATTTTTCCTGAGTGGCAGAGAAAAGATTCGTTCATACCAAAAAAAAGGTAACGTCGTCCATCGTAAGTTAATGCGAACTTGTCGTATTGTCGAAAACGTATACCGTTAAATTGTTAAAGCTCTCGTGGAGGTTTACGATAATAATATGTAATGACTAACGTAGCTAAACGATAATAGTAAGTTATGACTTACGTAGTTTATTGATAATAGTAAGTAATGACTAAACGCAAAATTTAACCATGGTTAATTTAAACTAGTAAATAGTAAGTAATATACTATAGAGACAGATACTTCATGGTTTAAAATACACTTTTATTAAAAAGAATATTGGGGAAGCTTTTTCGAGCCCACTCGTTCCTTTTCAACCCTGATAGAAATGGCTAAAAAATCCAAATACAAACAGATAGAGCGCGTAAAAAGTCATAACCTGAGCGGTGCGCGTAATCGGATAATACAGAAATATAAATTACTTGATCAAAAAATTTTACGAATAATTTTGAGAGCTTTATCTAGTGAATAAAAGTTAACCATCCCCGACCTCAAGGGTGGTATCGACTTAGATAGAAGACCCTATATGTTCGCGAATTCCGACAACGACCCTAATTTCAACCTATGTTTTTTATATTTTTTATTTCTTTCTTTTATTTTGTTTAATTATATATATTTAAAAATGAAGCTGAAACAAATTTTAAAATGACTTTGGTTTCCCATAAGACATGCTGAACACATATCAGTCGACTATAGCTATCTCAACAAGCTATACAGATGTTTCAACTCACACAGTTAACGTAACTTCAAGGCGGTGCGCGTGCGCTGATTTCCCCTGGGGGGCGCGGATTTCTCGGGGGGACGCGGTCTGGGGGCGCGTCGCGGTTAATTTAAAAATCAAATGAAAACATAGATTTAAGTGTTTTGCGCGGTTAATTTGAATTTGAAACATGGATTTGAGTGTTTTGACGTCATAGAATATTCGTTGTTAAAGTAACGTAGAATGGAAATATTTTTAAACTTTAATTTAATATCATTGTAGTACTTAAATATGCTTGGTACTTGACCCTATATCACGAGTATTACTTAAAAAGACTATACATCTAAACTCTACTTTTAACGCAACGAAATACAATTCCGATATTCAAATATATAAAATACTTAGTGAAAAGAGACTTTAACCGTTTTTAAAATTCACAATATATTTATTTAAAAAATCGAACGTTTCGGAGGAACTGTTCCTCCTTCTTCATGGGATTTTTACAAGTCTGACAGTACGATGGTAACACTTTGGGACGAAAAAATATTTATGCATACATATAGTGGATGCCACTGTTCTTTAGCCGCGAGCGTTTTTTTTTCTCAAAGGCGAGTCGACCCCCGTCGAAGTGTTATATGGGCTCGATATCTTCGTTCGCGCTCGAGGCTACTATGGTCTGAATGGGTGGATTCTGCGAGAGGAGGAATTGGTTTGTTGTCTGTGTGAGGGGGTGAGGTCCATAAAACATTTAAAAAGTGGAGAAAACGGGGCTACGTTAAAGGGAACCATCGTCACGGTTTAAACATTGCGCAGATTTATTTTTTTAAATTTCGATGGATTCGCGTACATTGAAATGAGTTTTATGTAATTTTGGGTTGAGCTAGTATGTCTATTGAGTCCCATCTTGCATTATGGCACCAAAAACACGAAGGTGTTCGTTAAGGGGAGAATTATTGTACGGGTTGTTTATATTTTTGGGGCTTTTACGCCCTTGAAGAAATGGGCTACGGCATTGCCCCCCCCCCCCATGTAATAATCACCACAATCACGGGAGATTTTATAAATGAGGGCCTTGTTGGTTCTTTGTTATTACATAATAAAGCTGACAATTTGGGCGGTGGGTGATAAATAGGATCGAGACCTACTGATTTAAGATTTTTGGAGAGAAACCATGATAAAAGGGGAAACATGCTGAGATGAAAGAAGGAGGAACAAGGGGAATCCCAAAATAGGCCTCACTTCAATTTAAATGCACTTTTTGAAACTTAATACTTTCATATGCTACACTGCCGAAACGTTGGATTTTTTAAATATATATATTAAGATTTTTAAAACCGTTTAAAGTCTCTTTTCATTTGGTTTTTCACAATGTGTTTTCTCTTCACTTCTAAAAATACTTAATTAAGTTAGTTTGTATGAAATACTTACTAATACCCGAACGATGGACTTTAGATTGGATAAGATTTGTAAATATCATTTCGAAACTAATAATTTTCACGCTTTATTTAAATCAAGTAATTACATTTTTAAAAATGAAAGAAATTAAACAATACACATGTAGTCAGAAAGATATTATAAAAACACTAAAATTAAAATTAAATGAAAAACTCTTTATTCAACTTTAATACGTTACGCTATTTAAGAAACGTAATTTTAGAAAACAGACATAACGTAAAACCAATGTGATGAAAAAGTAGCAAAAATAATCTTAAAACGACTTATATTTTCTTACACACGATTTTTCGGTACCACACAGCGATTTTGTGAGATTTCACAACGGCGAAATTATTAGGGTCACGGTGAAAATGACAATGTTTAGGAGCACTTATACAAAGAATGGTAGATAATTTAGGACAGTCAAAATCCTCGACGTTCTTGACGTTAACTCCTATGAAATCCGATAAAACTTTGGCCTTTACTAAACCTTTCCAAAAAAACTTTAACCCTTGTTCTTTTATATAATTCGCGATGGCTCCTAGGCTGTTGTAGTCTTCCCGTCCGTTTTTGAATTGAACACCATCTCTTCTGAATACCTGTGTTGGTTAATTCTAAGGGGGGTTACATATTTTTTTCGATTCAATAAATGTAATTCTGGGGTGGAACAAATTGCATGTAATAAAGTTATCGCATTGAAAGAAGCTTCAGTGTTTTCATAGTGAAATGTAAGGAAAGTTGGCTTTAAATATAGTGGAAAATTATCTTTGTTATTCTATGTTCACCCGTTGAGAATGGTAGCAGGTGAAAAAAATAATTACCCAACCTAATACTGTAATATATGCAAAATTTTCACTAAGAAGCACAATTATTAAACCCAAAAAATATTTAGCTATTTTATTATTACCCATACAAAGCTAGTCAGACTTAGGGAAGTATTCTATGTTCACCCGTTGAGAATGGTAGCAGGTGAAAAAAATAATTAGCCAACCTAATACTGTAATATATGGAAAATTTTCACTAAGCACCACAAGTATTAAACCCAAAAAATATTTAGCTATTTTATTATTACCCTACAGAGCTAGTCAGACTTAGGGAAGCTTGTTTTAAGATATTTTTGAAATTAACTTGATAAAAACAATGCTTGAGCTTTTAAATGATACAGGGTGGATACCGAAATTGAAGAAAAGCTTGCTAAATGAAATTTTTTCACTTCCTAATATAATCAATGGGTGGACACAGACTTAAAAAGATAATTTTCAACTATATTGTACGGCAACTTCCCTTAATTATCACTCTGAAAACACTGAAGTTTCCTTCAATCCAATAACTTTAACATATTCAAATTTTTCACTCGAATCATCACATTAACTGAACCCAGAAATATTTATCTCTACACAGCTATTCAGACGTGCAACGTTTTTAAAGTTATGGTTAAATTAGAATAAAAAAATAATATGTAAATGATATAGGGTAGATACAGAAAAAAAATCTTATTTAAAAGCTGAAGTAATTTTCTTTTAAATTGAACACTACAAATATAGTTTTCGCATTTTAACTTTAAATATAGACTATTTTACCATTCTCGAGTATCTTGCGTATTGAAATTGTTACGCATACGGGGTTACCATTTAATTTTGGAATAGATCACCGAAATGTTTTAATTAAAATATCTTTTATTTTCTACAATAATTACCTTTTATTACCATAAATAATGCAAAATACTCTGTACGCTCAATACGTTTAAATAGCTTTCCAAAATGTAAATATAGGTAGTAAAATACTATAAAAACCTCTGACTCTACGTTCAATACGTTAAAATAGCTTTCAATACGCCAAATATAGGTGGAAAAATAATAGAAAAACACACACATACTATTATTATTTTTTAATTTTTGGAAATACACAACATCCACCAGTTACTTCGCAATATGACAAATTGGCTGCTCTCTTAGTGCCCAACATATCACAATTTAAACACAAATATATGCGTGGTAACGCGTTTAATACACCTGGAGGAATTCTTATACTTAGAATTCTTTTTGATTGGAAATAAACAGCTTTACGGTACTTCAAACAGATTGAGTATCCGTCACAGTACCATGCTAGCCGTCCGACAGTTGGAACATGAAAAACTGAACCGTCACAATATATACAGAAGTAGTCACCAGTTCTTAATAATGACGTGATTCCGTCTTTCTTCAATTCTTCGACTGATATTGCATTCACTAGTGGTAAATACACGCTTGGTTATAAATTCATATATAATTCTTATAATAGTTTCTAGTGAAGGCTACCAGTAATTAAGAATTAACATTACAACTAAATAATTATATATAAAAATAATGTGATTTCTAAGCTAGCTTTAAAAAAAAATAACCGAAAACAATCTTACTTTTGAAAAATGACTCTTTAATATCAAAAATCGTCTGTCATACTCGGAAACAATTAATTGATCACTGATGTCGTTTCTAATATTTCTTCAGCTTTTAAAGAAGAGTTACTCGAGAATGGTAAAATAGTCTATACTTAAATTTAAAGTGCGTTTTAAATTGAAGTGATTCTTATTTTGTATTCCACTTTCACAATGGGGAAAAGTGTCTTTCTCAAATGTTGTAGTTGTACTATTGTTAGAACTATTTAAATCCATAAGATAGAATCGTTCAGTACTTTGCTGATATAAAAAGAGGGACTCGTTCAAATGGAAATATTTTTAAACTTAATTTGAATATCATTAGCGTGTAAGTGGTCCATGTACCCAAAATTGAACCGCAAGTTCAGATATGCTAATACATAGAAAATACTATAAAAGCATCTTAACTCTACTTTTAATACATCAAAAAAAATTCCGATATTAAAATATTTCAAAATACTCAATTAATGTACTAAGTTACGTTAAAAAAGAGCCTATCGTAAACACGAATTCCTCCAATTGTTAAACATAGATTCCAGATTAGATGGTGTATGTATGATGGGTAAGACTCTTGTCAGAAAGATGAATTTTTATTTTAATACGTTAAAATAAATTTCGACTATACAAATATAGTTTTCGCATTTTAACTTTAAATATAGACTATTTTACCATTCTCGAGTATCTTGCATCTTGAAATTGTAACGCATACGTGGTTACCATTTAATTTTGGAATACATCGCCAAGCTAAAAATATAAAAATTGATAAAAACTTAAATGGCTACGTCCTCATCCGAGAACAGCGGAGATGGATTTTACATTTTTGGTGGGAACAATCGTTTGTTATAACCATTTTAGCGCGAAGAATCCACACCTGATGTAAAAACGACACTTTTAGATAGCGAGAGGGGACACCCGCTGTGTCTATTTTACGCGCTGGGGGCAAGGGCCATCCTCTATCTACCCTTTACCCCTTAGGGCCGATATTCCGTAAGACGGATAGCTTTGCGCATCGTAAAAGTGTTTGAAAATAATGTTACACGGGGAAAGTGTTTGTCGGTGAAAATAGTTATGAATAGATACACAAAAGGCTCGACCCATTGAACTATTTGGATTTATTTCATAACACCACTCGCACGTGGAAAAAAGTGTTTGACAGATGCCGTAGGGGGCCCATTACTCGGGTTTATAGCTACTGGCTTTTTGCATAACATCATGTCAGATGATTCCACCAGCCCTACCGAATAGGGACGATCCCGCCTTTCCCGTTACTCGCCTTATCGCGAACAATCCTAAAAACGCATTACTAATCGCGTTGATTTTACTTTTAATGGGACTTGTAGAATTTCTATCTCTTTGGTTTACCAATATGGCCGTCGCTATACACCTAACACCGCAAAATTTGACTAATCGCGTGAGTCATTGAGTCAACCCATTACATCATCCTGATTACGTCATCAAATTATTATCGCTATATAAGGGATTCATCCCCGTCATCCATCGGCAGTACACTACAAACCGTTTCTCGAGCATCATGTCTAAACGAAGCTGTGTAGATAACGTTCCAGCGCCTACTAAAATGTCTAAATTTGATCCGACTCAGCGGAAAGTTAACCCTCGGTATTCACTTTCATCCGAGCTTTTCGTTACTACGGGTTTTACGTCTGAGCTCGATATATCTGTAGCTCTATGCAATAAAATCACACACCAGGCCTTTGAAATGTCTTCGCGCGCCTGGGATGATTTATACGGCCACTGGGAACAAATAAATGATCCACAAAGGCTGCCCTTTCGATCACCGTTCCCGTTATCAGACGCGCTAGTGACCGCCGCCATGTCTGACCAAAAAGAATTAACCTTGCAAAGTACGATATCCGAAGCGTCGGTCGTAATCAAAGCGCCGGAAACTCGAGAATTGGACCGACTCAAATATTTCATTAATTCGCACATTCAACTCCTTAAAGTGAACCAAAAACTCTTTGAATTAATGGGTTACGTTATAACCGATAATTATCGTAAAATTTACGAAATATTGTATAAAGAACCATGTGCACCCAACAATTTATTTCTATCGGATGAACATGAAAGGTATGATACCGTTGTCCGCTACGCGTCCAATTACGTAACAGCATTTAAAATTATTGACGATTTTAAAGAAACAGTGGCCAACCAAAATATGTTTTGTGTATTTAACTTTTACAATTTGTTTAATATGGTATCTACCAACCATAAATATATTAAAAATAAATTGTTTTATCTTTAAACGTTTTCATCCGCTTAATGTACTGTAACTTTGAATGTATAAATAAAACCTTATAATTTGTATACACTCTGCTCTTTTTTTCCAAAACACTTTTACCGATGACCGCCCGCTATTTTACGCTACCCTTAGGGGGCCCGAAAGTGTTTGTCGGCGAAAACCAACCAACTCGACATTCACTATGACGGGTAGGCTGTTTGCATAACATCGTGTCACCGCCATAGATAACCTATTGACCTAAAATGGGTTAACACCTTGGGTTTTATGGGTTATAACATCGTAAATCAGCTAACCTTTTGACCTAAAATGGGGTGCCTCCATCTATTAACTATGACTGGCCGGCTGTTTGCATAACATCGTGTCAGTCCACACCACCTGCGGAATAGGGGCAGATAACCTATCGTAAATCATCTAACCTATTGACCTAACCTATTGACCTGCCGAAAATGTACGCAAAATGGGGCCCCTATAGGGGGTCCGTTTCACACCTATTTATTGTTTGCATCGTGTCCATAGGGGCAGATAACCTATTGACCTAACATCGTAAATCAGCTAACCTTTTGACCTAAAATGGGGTGCCTCCAGCTATTAACTATGACTGGCCGGCTGTTTGCATAACATCGTGTCAGTCCACACCACCTGCGGAATAGGGGCAGATAGCCTATCGTAAATCATCTACCCTATTGACCTAACCTTTTGACCCCGCCGAAAATGTACGCAAAATGGGGGCCCTATAGGGGCCTGTTTCACCCTTATTTAACGGCTGTTTGCATCGTGTCCATAGGGGCAGATAACCTATTGACCTAACATCGTAAATCAACCTCGTAAAACAGCTAACCTTTTGACCCCGCCGAATATTGCCGCAAAAGGGGGCCCCTATAGGGGCCCGTTTCCCCCGCCCGCAGGTGCCCCTTATCGGTATACAGACCCACTTATCTCTAAAGTGTTTTTGTTTGAAAAATAAGTGGTTTTTTTAATAAGTGGATTTATTTAAAAAAAAATGTTTTTAAAAAAATAAGTGGATTTATTTTCGACTAAGTACATTTTTTAAACAGTGGAATAGTTTGAAGATCAAGTTTTATCTACAATCATAAATTGAATACGAAAAAATACTCACAATAAGTTTATTGCTAAGTGAAATTATAGGTACTATTTTGTGAATTTTGTTAAGGGTTAGTACTTAAAATCGAACATTAAAATTAAAACCCTTCCTCGTAACATCCAAAGTAAAATTATTTTACAATTTATATAATAAAGTTTAGTGATATTGCATGTTACTTTGTAAATGAACGTTATCGCTTAGTTATAAAAAATAATTTCTTAGTTTAAACATTGGTATACAGGGAAATTTTTTTAACAATCCATGATTATCTATAAACAAGGGGTTTTTAATATTGGAGTTTCATCTTGCTATTGAACAAGGAAAATTGTCCTACAGACTCTGATATCAAACGGTATCATAATAGATGATCAGGGTTTTAGCTCAAAAAAAATAGCCTTATATTTCCGATAAACGTTGGTACGTTGATACCTTATTAATTTATTTATGAAAAAATAGATATAAAAATAAAGGAATATTTATAAAATCTAGTCACGACGTCAGATGAATTTGTATTTATTTATTTGAGTTCAATGTTTATTTCAATGATTAGTAAAGTAAGCAATGTGTAATCGCGATACAAAGTTGCGACAGTAATATAAAAACCTGTCGCATTTGCGTCGATAATTCAGAGTTTAATAATCACATAAACGCAATAATCTTGTTTATGGCACCTTTGATTGGGGCATCCGGGGACAGAGTGGACGAATTAATGCTAGCGTTCGTTGCTGAAATCTCTGAAATTTTTACAACAGCTTGGTATGATTTATAGTATGTCGATGTAAAGGAATATATATTTATTGAAATTTGTTAAGTCATTTCAACAGTGTTAACGATGAGATTTCCCACCTCCCAACGTTTAAGGCACATAGTATGTTTCTTAAAATAGGAATTTAAATTTATTTTTGGTTTAAATATATTATAATACTTTTTGTGTTGTTGATTGTATGAGGAGGGTCATCATGGAACGTAGGTAGTTGCTTAGAAACCTGGAGGAAAGTATTCTCGAGAGGGAAAATGGGTTTGTAAGAGATATTTCCAACATTGTATATGAAAATATGATATCATATATTGATTTTTAAAAATCAATATATGATAATTAAATCGTAAACTCTTTTTCATATTCCATAGTTTGTAAGCTAAGTTCCGATCAAATACAAAGTTCACTTTTCTGTCCTCTCAGTAACGAAACCAAAAACATAGGAGATTCTGACCAGTAAGTACGACATACGTTCAGAGAAAATTGTTCCCAAACCCAGTGAAGGGTTAAATATATATTTTTTAGCAAATCACGCATCTATTTAAAATGTCAATTATAGACTATTTTGTGTAAAAAATAAATAGTTTGTATTTTTCTTCAAATGTTTTTATTTTTATGAAAATATTTGTTAGAAATACAGGTTTAGGGATTTATTGGTAATGAACGTTATCATTAGCACTTATGATAAGAATAAAGGTATATATTTTACACGTAGAATTATTATAAATAATTATAGTAACAAAAATTCTCGAAAGGTGGTAACCCTAATAATATCAACAGCGTCATCTTTAATTCGCAATAATCCGTAAATAAATATATTGATAAAAAAGGTTCAAGTTATAACAGCGTTCCCGGATTTCTCGTGACGTACCGATCTGCACGTGACTCGTTCATTTTTCCGTGCGTACGTACGATTGAAAAGATAACTGAACTTTGACATTTTCCATCTTCCGGAGCGTTCGTCGTATAAACAAAGTCAGTTTATTTAATTGGTATTTAATGTAAATTTATTTTAATTGCTTGTTTTTCTAGAGAAATGACGTCAAACAATGGGTTTTCTCCACTTAAGATATTCAAGTGGGTTAATTATATGATGTCAAACAATATTGGGCCCCCTTTAGAAATTTTTCTTGTGAAATGACGTCAGTGTAGTCGCTAACCAATGGGAATCAACCTTTACTTGTAGTTTTGATGACCAGACGTTTAAAAGTTAAGTGCGCAGAACTGTTATCCCAGAGAGACAACCAATAGAATTGGAGAGCATTTCTTAGTTCCAAAAAATCTCGCTAGGTTAACCATGATATAACGTCAATATTTTTTTAACTTTTGAAATGACGTCAACGTCGACCAATAGGAAACAACCTTCAGTTGCTTTTTATGACTAGTTAAATATATTATTTCGGAAAAATCACGTTAGGGCCACCCTGATATAGCGTAAATGGGTTTTTTCGACATTGGTACTTTAGAAACGACGTCATTGTAGTCATCAACGAATGGGAATCAATTCTTAGTTGCAGTTTCGATATTAATCTCAAGAGCCAAAGTTTGGTATCATTTTCTACGAGACATGAGAGTGAATGGCGTCATCGAAATCAGCTACTGCCCAACTGAAGAAATGACCGCTGACATACTTACCTAACCGCTATCAAGAGAAAAATCTAATTATCTGATGATCAAAGCAGGAATATTCGATATCCGTCGAGTTGGGGTGTTAGATTAGAACGACGAAAATCTTCTCGGAACACATTTACTCTACACATTGTAGTTGGTCCTAATATATTGTTTTATAAACGGATTTAACTTCGCTATATAAAGCGACGCATTATTTGTATATAATCCTTTCGTTATCTTAATACACTCTCGTTTCATTGGTTTTAAATTAATCGTCTCAATATTTTTAGGCTATGAATCAATCAGGTTTTCGCTCTGCTTTAAGCCATTCTTCGACTCTATTTTACGGCATAGGCTTAAGGATTTCAGACCGTAGAAGATAATTTTTAAGTAAGTTTCTATTTTCATACATTATTTCATTATATTTTAAATGGAACTTTAAGACGTTCTTTTATACATTGGAAATGTTTTTTCACGTATTATACATAGAAAATTTGGCCTAAATTTGGTCCTGTAGGGCTAAGATTAGCGTAGAAAGTAAGTAAATTTTTTGTTGAATACTATATTGTATGACATTTTAAAACAATTTTTTATATTGAACAAGCGGTTAAATTGAGAAATTTTTGTGTAGAAATTTAACCAGTTAAAACCATTTTGAGAAAATTAGGCTTAGCATGTTGGGGTTAAGATTATATCATTTGAAACTATAGAAAATGCTTTGTTTAGAACAGCTATGGATATCGAAGCGTATCGACTTCGATTGGGACTAACCCTCATCTGACAGATGGTACTGCTGTTAGACGCTACAAATACGTAAGATAGAACTTTTTATTAAATTATTGATACAAGTTGCGCTTGCCGAAGGTTGTTTCATCCCTTTAAATGAAATCGTTTACATCCCTTTCGAAGATCGAATTAATTACTATTTTATAGGTAAATTAAGATTTAAACGTTTTATATATATATAATGTCGGACTAGTCGTAGAACCAATTTTACGTAATCATATAAACAAGTTCAAAAAAAATTAAATAACTTGTTCTTATTGATTAGAGTAAATAGTAATATTTAGTGTAGGGAGCTTCTGGCTCGCAAGTCATTAAGGGCTTGCCACCACCCTCCTATGCATTGTAACTCGGCCACCTGAATTAACGGCTTTAAAAGTCACTTGATGACTTATGCCTACGGTTTTGCCTTGGGTATAAGCCTAGCTGATTATTATTATTATTAGTATTATTATTATCCATCCTTCAAAAATATGAGCGAGGAAAACAAATTCTGGAGAATGAAAATTTTAGCGATTGGAAGCGATAACAAATTCTGGCGATTGGGAAGAGCAAAGGGGTGGCGGAGTGGTTAGCACTTTCACCTCACAGCAAGAGGAACCGGGTTCGATCCCAGCTAGTGGCACTGGCTGAAAATCCGGAAGCACTCGTTCTGCGTAGAGTTTGTAAGTTCTCTCCCCACTGGATAAAGAAGTTTTCCCCCGAGATCTTCGGTTTCCCCTTCCCCTAAAAACTTGCTGAGGTTCACGGTAATAGTTAGTGAAGGGAGCTGTTGGCTCGCGTGGCATGAAGGGCTTGCCACCACCCTCCTAAGTATTGTAACCCGGCCACCTGTTACTTGATCACGCACAAGCTACATTGCTTATATGGTTGAAGGTGGTGCCTTGGGTATTAGCTCTATTTAAAAAAATCATCCTCCCAAAATCTGCGCGAGGAAAACAATTCGGGAAGGGGGGGGATGGAGTGAAGCAGAGAGAATCCACTGACTGTGACCTGAAGGACGAGATTAGATATCAGACTGATAATCTCGTCCTCCAGGTTATAATCCTTCTCTCTATAAGTAATAAAACGAATAAGATCGTAACTCCTTAAGAAAATATTGTCCAAATTTGAACTAGAAAACCAAATAAATATAATTGAATAATGAAATTCTGGATTATATTTATAATTGAATGGGCAAAAAACCAGAGGCTGTAACCGTCGGTACACTGAACAACGCGTAGGCTTTGTTTCTAAACTGCATTGCAACAGTCCTGAGGCCTTTTTAACAGCAATACAGGGAATGTAAAACTCATAGAAGGGTTATTGCCACAGATAACCCCTAGCAAAAAAATGGAAAGAGGAATTTCCGACGAAAACCCTTTTACAGAGAGGGAAAAAGTTATCACCCATTGCCACTATTTGTTATTGAACACGGGCTCCTCTTGCTGCGTGGCTAAACACTCGACTGAAAAAGGGAAATACTGTTTAATAATAGTAAATGTGGGAAATTAGGATATACAGCGTGTCTCAATTTGCTCGATCAGGCCATTTTTCTCAAAATGTATTTATGCCCCCAACCTCCAAACTCAGTGAAAAATAGGTCGTTTTCAACCGAACCCAAAATTATTTTTACACTTTCGACTATACCATACAACTTTTCTATTGAAACATTTTACGTGACACCTACCGGTGAAAAAATAAATTTTCCAAAACGGCCCAAAATCGTTCTATTTTTCTGAAATTTAGTAACTAAAGCCTTCCATACCTAAAAAATAAACCCTGAAAATTTTAGAACCCTAGTATTAATACATTTTCAGAAAAATGGCCTGATCGAGCAAATTGAGACACCCTGTATATTAGTTCATTTTTGGTAATAATACGTTAAATCCAGAAAATCGTTAAAAATATAAATATATCAACTTTAGAAGGTCTTAAACTGTATTTTCATTACTCTTCAAGTCTGTTCTAAATATGAAATGTAGATTTCAGTTCTAAATAAATTAAATACTATAAATAGTTCATGTAAATATATAATTTACAATTATCTACCATTAATTACCACTATTTCACTCTATACAATAACGTTAATAACCACTTCGGAACCGTGATCCTTTATTAATGACAACTTTCAACTCCGAATTTAAATGCTACGTTACTGATAACGGTGACAAAAGGGTCGGATTTTTCGGCAAACTTAAGCTTTCCTTAATGCCTGTAGAAGTAAAGATGCAGTATCCATGTTTAAATTGATTTTTAATGATAAAAATGTAAACAAATAAAATTTACCGGTTAATATTACTAAAAATGATTAAAAAACATGTATTATTCGTTAAATTTGAGCTTTTTATCGAAAATAACGTCGTTTTCAGATTAATATTACAAATTTATCAAAAAATTATTCGGATAATACCGAAATATAAATTACTTGATCAAAACATTTTACGAATAATTTTGTGAGCTTTATCTATTGAATAAAAAATAACCATCCCCGACCTCTATACCTTTTCGTGCATTTGCATTGTATTGGTTTTTGAACTTTGTGTTACTTATCTTTGGTGATATCTTGTCAAATACTCCCCATGAACTTGCTTATTCCTTTAAAACAAGAGACCCCGAATGGGGTAGAAAATAAATAATTTATTAATTCATTCAGTAAGCGTTTCCTGCTACTCCACAACTCTTCAGGAGATCGATTTACAGTTACGAAATATATCGTTTTACCCGTGAATCCAGTAACCTCTGATTCAATCATGTTTGGTTAAGAATTAGTTTACGAACATTTGTTGCTTAATTGTAAATTAAGTAATTAAATCAAAAAATGGCGGCAAAAAAGTTTGTATGTCAATTTAACTCATTAGCAGAAATTATATATTTTTTATATAACTCAGAAATCAAATTATGTCTTATAGCGTATAATTTTGTGACGCGACGTTTGCCATTGCGCTTCGTTTTGGGTTCGTGGATATTTGCAGTTACGTATTTGGTATCCGTCATGAGTTGCTTTCAACAATCCGAATTTGTCAATGAGAAATACCTCTCAATTGACTCAATGCAGGATCTAATTCAATCAAATAAAAAACCTCTTATGATGAAGGGTGGCTTTGTCATTCAACATTTTCAAAACCTAGTACGTAAATGATTTAAATAATAAATTTTAATTGCAACAATGCAGTCAAACAACTCTAAAAATATAAAAGTAGCTTTTTGAACAGTTATATTCTGCCCTTTTCCCGAAGCGTAAAAACTTAAACTGCATGCGCCTAAATAAATATTTTTAAAATAATATAGAACTGGCTTATTAATTAAATTCGTTGCAAACCTGTTTCAGGCTAAATATAATGAAGCCATTAACAAGTGGATTAAAAAAATTGACGATGAAGATTTTTTTCAAATCTATGACTTTGTTGATGAGGATTTGTACTTAAAGATCTTAAGGAAAAAATACTCTATGATTATCGGACATCTTTTTTTCAAACATGCCTTTGGCTTTTTCGTATTTCTCAACAAAGATGGCATGAAAGTCTTCGAAGAGCATAACGGACTTTATTTTTCAAAAAATGTCATTAAAACTGATCTTTTGATGATGGCCTTGAACACTAGCGCATTTGCGCACAAGAAACGTTTTCAAGATAACTTAGGAATTGGGTAGTAATTCACTTTACTTTTATCTATATATTTACATTAAGCAAAAGTGAGTTGCAACCCCTTGTCGATAGTATCATTGACAAATTCAACGCATTATTAATTTTGGTTTCTTTTAGTCACTATAAATTTTTAGACGTAGCATTATAACAATTGATTGGTCAAATTTTACAACTTGGTTAACATAGAATTAATACACTTATTAAATCGCAGTTTATTTTATAAACTGATATTTCATTGGATAAGAATTTGATAGAATGTGAAGAATTAATACTATCAGTTAATTGAAATATTTAGTCAATTTGTAGTTAATATAAAAACATTTCCTCAGCACTTTAAAAACAGTAATAAGAATTAGATTTTTTTGTCAAATTTTATTTAACTTTCAGGATGATAAAATATTTCAAGTCGTAAGACATATTTGCTATTCAGTGACGGTAATTAAGGGTTCAGCTATACCTTATAGCTTAAGTCTTGTGTCTTTTCCGCTATTTTGGCCACGGAAATTTAATCTTTTCATTGGAGACAAACAAAGTAAAATAACCGATACTATTTTCATTTTAGGTTACTTGTTATATTTGAAACGCAAGTTTTCAAATACCAAGATTTTCTAAACGATTATTCTATAGAATACATCACTTGGAAGAAACCCATTAAAACAGCTACATCGCTTAATTTATTATCTTTAAAAATCGCATTGTTTGTGTGGGCTATTGGAATTGGATTCTCTGCTTTGGTGTGCTTCGTTGAGTTCGTAATTTTTATTTAAAAGAAAAATGATATCTGTTAAAAAAAAGTATCCAATTCAATTACTCATTACGTACATCTATTTTAAGAAGTTTGCTAAATTATTAGTATAGTTATAGTATTAAAATTTATCAACCATAATTCAACCTACTAATCTTTTTATGTTATTTTCTGAGACATAAAACTCAATTGGGTATGGTTTTTTTATGAATGGTGCATACTACACAGACAAATTGGAAAATAAGTTTATATCTTATAAACTGCGTGCTGGTGGTATTGCTTTCTTATCATTGCTGGCATTCTTACTTCAAATTTCCCAATCGATCTCTACGTTTGCAATTTTACTAAACAACATATCAAACTAAAACACATATAATCATATTTCAATAATAAATTACGATTTTTTAACACTTAACCAAACAATGGTGTATTTCTAGCATTATAGTGTGTTAATTATTAATTCAGCATATATTGTTTTAAGTATGCGTTTTAAAATTCGATATCTTACTTTTATTAATATCTTTTATAATTGTTATCAAATATTATTATTTATCTTATGGATAATTTTGATATATTCTACGAAGTTATGAACTGATGTTACATTTTGTTAAGAATGTAAACAATTTTGAAACTTATGTTAAAATAGTTAAGACTAACAAAATTTTTTAAAATAACAATCCTCATTTTTGGAACAATATTTTTATCCTACTACACTTAAGGAAAAATCAAATGTTTATTTATAACATCGGTATATACAGATTTCCAGAGTAGCCAAAATTCCTAAATTGAAATGATGAACCCCAAAAAGACAAAACCTTTCTACTGTTGGAAATAGGCCAAAATGTTTGACTATGTATTCAAACGTTGGATTTCGTTGGATTCCCGTGCAGAACGTTGTTTGATCAATTTGAAACCATAATCCAATAGCTGGGAAGAAATTAACTTTCAATTATATTAAACTGCTTGGCTACAGGGCAGCTCAGGCGATGGTTAGCTCTATTAATATCATCGGTTTTTGAGGATAGTCAAAATTCTAGATAATACTTATGCTCCCAATTGACGGAAATCTGTTTATTGTTAAAATCTCTGGCTGAAATTTGAAGTTTAGTGCTAATTTGCAAATAGAAAGTGTATATTTCTTCAGACATTATGTAGGGATTTTTAATCAATGAGTTTCTGGTGACTGCGTTCGGTCTAAAAAAAATTTAAAGGCTAAGTATATGGGCCAATGAACATGCTACAAATCTAGGCTTATGAACTCATTAAATGATTTGAGTGGGACCATAATAAACACTTAAACATATTTTATATGGAAGCTAAAGACGTTTAGCAAGTTTCAATACTTAGCATATACAACCTAGAAGTCTAGTCTAAATTAAGCATGTTGATATTTCAATATTATATAAATTCCTTCGCATTTAGAAGTTTAGAAATGTGCTTATTATGCAAACTCATTTTTCCTGTGTTTTAGATATGACGCGGAACTTTGCAGAAGGAGGAACAGTTGAACCACCTTAACGTTTCGAGTAAAGAAACGATTTCTTTGAAACCACTGGGTTTGATTTAAATATTGAATAATATCAACAAGTTGGCAAGCCAAATATACCTCTCCTCGGAAGAATTGTCCCTAGTGGTATTAATTTCTCGAGCTGACCCTTAAATATATATATCCGCAATTCAGAGTTATTTGCTAAAAATGTTATCCCAGTTCTATCCCGCCCGGTATAAAATTTTAATTTTAATTAAAATAATTGAGACGAAACAACCAAGTATATTCTTGAATTTTAAAATTTTGTTCCATGGTTCTAAATCAATTTGTTGTAATGATTTATAATAAAAAGTACTGCTACTTCATGGAATTTAAAAAAAGATTTTATTAAAATAAAATGATTGGGAGCCGCTACAATATCAACCAAGTATAATTTATTCAGAATAATTTAAATTAAGTAGTTAGAACAACGAGTTAGACGTAATAAAACAATGCACAATTGAATTTAATCATATTTACAGAACAAGTTTATCATTTAAATATAATACGAATCAAATTTTAATGAAAGAAATATCTACAGAGGGAATTTGCATTTTTCTCGCTTACGGCATACTTCCCGCATCTTTAACGCTCATTTTATTTCAACACCCGCCCTTGATGAGGATACCGTAGAATAGCTTTATTCGACATCTGGTAGTGGATTTTTATGATCAGAAGTCACCAGCAGGTCAAACACGGAGGAATTAATGACACAATAACCCAACTGCGTGAAAAATACTGGTTGCCAGCTGGCAGACAGTTAGCTAGAACGATAGTTAAGGATTGCCTAATATGCAAAAAACTTCGCGTCAGTCCCAGTGACCCACCCATAGCAGCTTTACCTCACGATCGAAAAAACGAGTGTCCACCTTTCACCATAATAGGAATTGACTTCGCTGGACTCCTGCTAGTTAAAGATAGAAATCAAATGAAAAAAGGAAACATCTGTTTAGAAACTTGCGCCGTTACCCGAGCGATCCATATACAGTTGATAAAGTCGTCGGTGCCAAGAGATGTTATGTTAGCATTTTGAAGATTTATAGCGAGAAAGGGGTTACCAAGCGTTATATATTCAGATAACGCAAAAACGTTCAAAAAAGCAGACGCTGACCTAAAGTCAATCTGGCAAAATATTAGTTTTGCGTTGGGAGACTTTTTCGGTGCCCATGGTATAGTTTGGAAATATACAGGGTCTTTTTTTTGCTCGGAAAAGTGTTTTTTTCAAAAACTATTTATAGTACCGATTTCAAATTTGGAAGGTCAATTCTCTATACCGGGGGACATCAGTTTGAGAAATTTGAGCGTTTTCGGTAATGTTTTTCACCAATTTTGAAAAATTATTTTTCGACCACTAGGTGCGAGATAAAAAATTTCTATTATAAAGTTGTAGGCCGTCATCGAAAACCCTTAAAAATTGTTCACTCGACGAAAAACAATTTATTTATCAGTGAAAATTCGAGCTTGAAAAATTTACAAGTTGGTGAAGCCAAATTACGATTGTTTGAAACGATAATTGAAACCGAATTACCTAATCCAGTTGAAACTTTGGTTAAAACAACGACCGGATTTAAAAAAACACGAGGCTATAGGTCAATCCTAAACATGCATTGGGTATTTAAAGGAAAACTTTGGGAGATTATTATCAGTGTTTGATAATATTTCGAACAATGCCTCGTTATTCAGTAGCTGAGCGTACCGAGATAGTTGCCATTTACTATGGAGAAGCAGCGCAAAACCTTAGAAGAGTGACTGAAATCTTCGCAGAAAGACATCCAAATGGAGCACCATCTGTAAATACAGTAAGACGAGCAATTCACGATTTCAATCAATTTGGTAACTTGCAACCTAGGTTTCGCGGATTGGGTCAACCGGATTTAGACTTCGAGAACAATGTACTCGCGTACTTTGTGGCATATCCTCGTCACAGTTGCGCTAACGCCGCTGCTGATTTGGGTTGTTCTGCAAATCGTGTGTGGAAAATTCTTCGTAAGAATCGCTATCACCCATACAGAGCTACGCTCCACCAAGGACTAATTGACGGAGACCATCAAAGACGTTATGAATTTAGCAACTGGTTACTAAATGCTGTCCAAGAAGATAGACAATTTTTGCGCCATGTTTTGTTCTCCGACGAAGCGTCATTTTCTAGAGATGGGCCCTTTAATCATCAAAACAGCCATCTTTGGTCTGACATCAACCCACATTGGGGTTTTGAATATCATCACCAGGTTCAATTTGAACGGGTCAATGTTTGGGTTGGACTTGTTGGAAACCGTTTGATTGGTCCCTTTTTCCTGCCGACGAACCTCAACGGCCAAAGGTATTTACATTTTCTACAGAACGAACTGAGTGACGCAATCGACGACCTTCCATTGGCTGAAAGACGTCAGTTGTGGTTTCAGCAAGATGGCGCCCCTCCGCATTTTTCCCGGCAAGTAACTGAGCACCTCAACAACGAGTTTCCTGAAAGGTGGATAGGGAGAAATGGTCCAGTGCATTGGCCAGCAAGGTCACCTGACCTAACACCGCTGGATTATTTTCTCTGGGGATTCGTTAAAGCAAAGGTATACGCCACGCCCATTGAAACTAGGGAGGAACTCATTAGACGAATAATCAGTGCTTGCCGAGACGTCACACCAGAAATGGTAGAGAAAGCGTTTGAGAACTTAATTGTCCGCGCACAAACCTGTGTTGCAGCCAATGGTGATATTATTGAAAATGTTTTGTAAAAATTTATGTGAATAAAATATCTGCATTTAAAAACCAAACGTGTACATTTTTTCAAATGTGAAAACTCTACTACGTTTGTATTAGACTTGTTCCCTTTTCAATTATCGTTTCAAACAATCGTAATTTGGCTTCACCAACTTGTAAATTTTTCAAGCTCGAATTTTCACTGATAAATAAGTTGTTTTTCGTCGAGTGAACAACTTTTAAGGGTTTTCGATGACGGCCTACAACTTTATAATAGAAATTTTTTATCTCGCACCTAGTGGTCGAAAAATAATTTTTCAAAATTGGTGAAAAACATTACCGAAAACGCTCAAATTTCTCAAACTGATGTCCCCCGGTATAGAGAATTGACCTTCCAAATTTGAAATCGGTACTATAAATAGTTTTTGAAAAAAAAACACTTTTCCGAGCAAAAAAAAAGACCCTGTATAGTTAAAAAAGAATTTGGGGAATTCTTCCCTCCCTTATCCTGAAATGGAAACCGCTGTTTTAGAAACTGAAGCCATTATTAATTATCGCCCCATCACCTACGTATATAATGACGTAGGTGAGCCTGCCCCACTGTCTCCGGCTGAAATTCTCATAGGACGCGGATTAACCGCTTTACCACCATTAAATCAAAGTTTGGAAAATGTAACCACTTCACGTGTGGAAATTACCAGAAGATTAAAATATAGAAATTCGTTAATAAGTAAATTTTGGAGTAGATTCCGAAAGGAATATCTATTAGGTTTAAGAACCGCACACCACGGTGAAACCCCTAAAATTGTAGTGAAATAAAAGAAAACGACGTTGTACTCATTGTAGACGATAAACTAAAAAAGCACATGTTGCAACTCGGTCGCGTGATTCAAATGGGAAAGGGCCGCGATTCAAATTATAGATGTTCTATAGTTAAGACCGCAAAAGGGTCAACAATTAAACGATCAGTAAAGCACTTGTGTAACTTAGAAATAACCGATGACGCGCACATACCTTAGATAATACCTTTCTAATCAATATCCAGTTATTATAGGGGGAGTGTAAAATAACCCGCGTCATGCTTATGTATAACAAATTGAGCATTATATACCTAACGTTAAATAAAATTAAAAAATTTAACTAATAACCTACATTTAAATAGAAGCCCCTTTTAAGCATTTCTTGTTTGTATATTGTAATCATCTAGTATTAATGCCACATGTATTAACAACTGCGTGATTCGAATTTTATACAGCGCGTGATAAAAAACATGCAAAATTTTAATTACGTTATGTCGCGCTTCTTGAGATGCAATAATAATAAAAAAAACGGTTAGACTTTTGAAATATTCAAATGTTAGCGGTTTTGTTGATTTTGCTCTCTCCCAAGTTCGTTTAAAATAAAGTTGTTTTATTTAAATCCGAGCCCTAATTATTCGCTGTCGAAAGCCGATAGTAGGTTATAGTAAAAAATCATAGTTCAGCCATCGCAAACTAACGTGGAACCACAAATTAGCATTTTTATCAAATTGTTTTCAGTCCGGTTTGATAGGATAAAAGTAGCTCTCCCAAATATAATAACCGGAATTGTATAAGAAGAAAAATAGCAGGAGGTAAAAATAGAACTTGAGAAAATAGATCCCTGATATTCTTCACACGGAGCTGTTGTTGCATCGTTCCAAGAGAAATTCAATCTTACCATCTGTCATGGCATTGTTGGAGACAATCTAGTGGAACCCTACTTCCTTCCGCCTAGGCTAAATGAAATTCTCCAACGAGTGTTACCAGAGCTACTGGAGGACATCCCGTTAGCGACTAGACAGTGAATTGAAACTGAATATACGTCATATCTCCAAAAGGAAAGCGGTGAAATGAAAACTAACAGCGGTGCTTAGTAATGCATTGAGGATTCAATCGATTAGGCGCGTGAAAATTATCAAATTCGAATACGAGGAGGCTGTCTTGAAGTTCGCTCCCCCCCCCCCCCAAAACAACATTTCAATTTTTTATTTTAACTAATACCTTTAATATTTCCTTAACCAGTGCGGCGTGATGAAATATCTATACGGCGCATGATGGGTCCAATAAGGTGCACTAGCTCATTTAAAAATTTCACGCTTGGGTGTGCTAACTCAATGGAGCCGGAAAGTCTTGGCTCAAATGTAAAAGAGCTGTAATTCAATTTGTAAATATTAAAATAATTATTGAAAAATAGTCGTTAATAAGTTTAAAAAAGCTTAAACGAACACGGATCTTATCCAAGGCAGTTTGTCTAAATATCGTTGTAGTTTATTTTCAACCTCATGACGTGAAGTTCAATAGCTTAACGGTAAAATATGTGTCTGTTGTTCTGTGGTAAAACGCCTGCCTGTCATGTAAAACACACACACACACCCACACACACAAATAGACACTGATTGTTAAACCCCTCCTAGGGAATATTGTACCCTCGGAAAGGTTGGGCCTAATTAAGATTCTAGCAACCAATGACTGGTCACGTGTATAAGGTTATATATAGAATCAGTTTTGCACACCATGCTTAACGTGACCATTTTTATTTTTACACAGAACGGGACATTTTTAAAAAAACTACTCAAAACACAACCAGTTAGCACTTCCTAACCGAAACAGACCACAATTCGCAAAAATCAGGAACGAATTGCAATGAAATGCAATCGCAAATCACATCAGACGGTGCCCGAGTGAATTAGACAGTGATGGGATTTTACGCAAACACCACGGATTACTACACCTAAACGCGTTATAGTTCAATGCTATCGGAGACTCTTAACTGAAAGCGGGACAATTCTGCGTCCCGAAGCTTTCCCCGAGGACACCGGGACGGAGTACCGAAGAAAGGGACAGTCCAGTTCAAAACGGGACGTATGGTCTAGTTAACCAAGTCAAATGTGCATCTTAATTCATCTATAAAAATTAAAATTGTAAACTCCAATTTACAGAAAAAACTGTACTTTGCCATTTCAATGACTTGGCGATCAGAGATTGTCTTCATTTCCTTGTCCATTTCTGATTACCACTCTTTGGCCTGTCGAGATCTCATTGCTTGCACCGAAGTTATTATACCAAAGACATGTGAGCAAGCAATGGGATCTCAACTGGCCAAAGAGTCGTAATAAAAAATGAATGAAGAAATGAAGACACTCTCCGATCGCCAAGTCATTGAAGTTAGTGAGAGGTCACTAGACAGAAATGATAACGAATTAGCGAGATGTTTTGCGAGAAATTCCATTGGGATTCAGAGATCGAAACCGAACAACGAACGGGGTAAAAAAGAGATTGTTTTTGAACTATTTTTCACAATTGTAATTTTTAAAATCTATGTTAATTTTAAACTAACAATTAAACACAATTGAACAATGTTTTATTGTATTTAGGTAAATGCGAGGGGTCGGACAGTTGTGCAAAATTTCGTACACGTCTCAAGAAAGCGTAAAACGAAATCCTAAATCATTAAAAAAATTACAAAATTTTCCCGCAAATTTTATAAAAGATTTCGAACTCATGACAATATTGCGAAATATCTGACAAAGTCACGAAATCTCGGACAAAATCGCGGAATCTCTGACAAAATGTCGAAATATTTGATTCCCGGATTTCCCACACACTACACGAACCATAGACATATGAAATAAAATAGACCCCCGATTTTACACGGAGCACGTGTGCTAGGAAGACCTAGAATCGTGATGTAAAAACTGCGGAAAGCGCCTTCTATCGGTGACCTGATTTAATAAAAAATTGTTTAATCCCACGTGATTTCACGAAGGTCACGGTTGTCCTTAACGTGTTGAAATCACATCTTGTATATAAATCCTCGCCTGGTGGAATAAATGTTTAAATTTGAATATTAAATCACCTCTTTTGGCTTCTGTAGATATTTGACCTCTTCATTAAATATGATCCTGTTTACTTTCAAATTCATTTGCACAGTTCATGTAATAACAGCTGCGAGAAAGAATCTTCTACCTAACAGATTGGTTCTGTTTCATTCGCGTCAATGATGAACGCGAGAGTGCGCGTATTTCGTACAGCTAACCTGTTTCTCAGTTTTCTCAGTTTGGTACGATATTAAAATTATTAGTTTTGCAAAACTTAGAAAATAAGAATAAATGAGGGAAAACAGATAAAGCGGAAGAGCCTTCTTAAGGGAGTTTCCATGCTTTTAGGGGAAATTTAAAGTTAATGTCGAAGGTTGATGCTATGAACTGGTCTGTTGTCCAAGGTTAAGAACCACGCGGTGGTCAGTTGAGAAATCTTCCCGCATTGTTTCCTTCGGCCAAAAAGTTTTAAAATGCCAGATATTTGGTAGATATAATTATAATAATTATAGAAAACAATTACTGTAAGCAAGGGCAATAGCCATCTTGCAATGAAAAAACTAATTTGGTACTGAAAAACGTAATTTAAATATTACTAATTAATTAATTTTTAGATAATTAACGAAAAGAGCCACAATTCGGCACAAAGTATTTAATCAGTGATTTTTGAGCAGGTTGCAACCACAAGTTTGTTCTACGTGTAAATTGTCACCCCTTATTAAACTCTTTAATCGGTGACATTTGGAGTTTGTAGACCATTTTCATAGTTAACTTTGCTAAATTTTTGTTTCAAGTTCACTTTCCACTATTAATGTTTTATAAAACTAACCACATTATTCAATTTTTCATAGGGCCTGGTCACCAATATTTTGGGGCCAACTCTACCCATCCTTGAAAACAATATTCGAGGTGATTCAAGACAAATGGGATACGTTTTGGTAGTACGATTTGGTAGCGGTTGCATCGGAGCAGTTTTAGGTATTTTCCTATACGTTTAAAAATAATATAACAAATCAACCTTGCATACGTTGCGAAAATTTTCGCTTCATGTGTTTTTCTAACGTCACTTCTACGGTTTCAATAGAATAACACCTCCTGCGAATAGTACGTGTGGTATGCATGATCTATTTTATATGAATAAATTAGTGTTGTAAGTCGGAAAACTTTCCGGAAAAGGACCGAGGCGTTTTTTCCGTAAAATCTTTCGTATTTTTCCGAAAAGAAATAAAAAAAAAAGGTTTCATTCCATGATTAGTCAAATATTGTTTGGAAATTTAAATAAAGCGGCTTTTTCGCTTCATTTTTCGAATCTTAAAGTAAAATTAAACATCTAGACTAGTTTAAACTGATGAACAATGTAACACTTTTTATGTTTTGTAGTATGTTTTCTGATATTAGACATTTTATATCGATAAAAAACATTAAAAATCCTTTAAAAGTAATTTCAGTTTCAATTTTTTATTTTTCCAATTTGCTGAAAATTTTACGGATAATTGACAAAACTTGAATATATACAGTTTACTCAGAGTTTATCTTGATATCGAAACAAATCTTTCTTTGTTGCAGGAGGCGTCCTCTTTTCAAGGCTCAATCGACAACTTCTTTTCGTTTTTGGGTTGTTAGTCGTGTGCTTCACCAACGGTGCCTTGCCCTACTTGTTTAGCTTGAACCTTCTTATAGTGGTCTCGTTATTTGCTGGAATTTTCGGAGGTGCCTTAGCTATCGGTATTGTCTAAGTCTTACTAAATTCAAAATTTATTATATAACTTACTAGCAGAGAGTGTAAAGATTATGAGAGGCGTCTCTTCCCATTCCCGTAACGTTAAAATTTCGTACAAGATTTTGAGAGCGCGCGCCCATAGGAGAGGTTCCGATACTACCCGCCACACGATGGCGCTACTCAAAGAAATTTCAATTTTGTAAACATCCGGAAAATATTTTTCATCAGTCATGGCTGTTGAACATATTTGAATTATGCTAATTTAAAATTAATAAAATTCAATTCCATGAAAATAAAGAAACGTAAGTACAAGAAAGCGGACTATTTATAATATTTTAATACTAAAATAATTAATTTGTTTGATTAACCAAGGAAATTCATTGTAAATTTTATGAAATGGCCGAGGCTTAACAACACAATAAATTAAAAATATGATGTAATTAATACAAATTAGAGCGGAATAAATTAAAAAATACGAGGAAACATTGAAGTAGGTAAAATGAGATTAATGTTGTATTTTTAACAGTTTCCTATCTAATCTTTTCTGGGTTTTCATGTATTCATGGTTGATATCTTGTTTTTTAAGGGAACTATGTATGCAGAATTCTATGAAAAAAGATATCATGTTTTGGTATGCAGTTGTACATGGAGAATCTTCATTAGCTTTAAAATATTTCTTGTCAATTCTTTGAATGATGAATCTCTCCAAACGTCCTTTAATATTTGTCATGTGCGATAAAAGCTTAAAACTGGTGTCAAATACTTCATTTGTCTCCATTACAAATTTGAAGAAACTATCAGTTGGTACGATGAGGCTGCCGAAAGAAGAATTCTTTGCTGTTTTGAAAGCTTTAAAGTAAAATAGCAGATTTGTTGGGTCAACAATTGGATTGTCTTTTTTGAGTTGACTTATGCAAGAAGAGCATTGAAGGTTTGAGTAGCAGAGGTGAATTAGATATCCTGAAATGTAACTAAGAACATTTTGTTTTAGCAGGTTTGGACTTTCAATAGAATTACAAAATTCTAAGTCTTCATCGGAACATTGCCCCTGGCTTTGCGAGACTACAAGATTTTCAAAATTGGAGAAATCTTCATCCGGTTCTGGAGCTGCAGTTTTAAAAGTGTCAATGTTTAAAATCATCAATGCAATTAGAATCCGGTGGTTTCAAGAGATTATTCACAGAGGTAGCCCGGTATGCAGCTCGAAATTGTTGTGGATTCGGATGATCACGGTTGCCTCCTTTCTGTCTTATAGATCCAAGAAAATTATCTACAAAAGCTTGGCTAATCCTGTCCGTTAATAAAAACTTAAAACCAAAATTATCCTTTAGATCTTCCCAGAGGAGTAGCAAGGCTTGAATTGAAATTACCATTTTCTGAAATTTCCAATGGTGTAGAGTCTTTAAAACTGAAAATTGTTGGCACAGCGGATGGTGTGAGCCTATTTTTAGTTCTAATATTCATGAAACTGTCATCAATGAAATGATTCGCGCAAATTCTATGGTTAACATGTAAATATTCCGTAGTTTTATTTGTAAGCCTATCATTATTTACATTTTTCAGCCACAAAAAACTAAAATTTATATTAAGTTAATATGCAAATAAGCCTATCTAATGAAAATACGAATTTACCAGTCTTTTTCCTTTGGAAACTTAAAAAAATATAAACAAGGATTTCTTGTTTTCGATATTTTACAATTTAAAACGGAACAATATACCCCAGACATACTTAATTATTTAAAAACCTTGTAAAACTAGCATTAAAAATCTGGAAAGTTTTTGCGTCTCTTTTAAACCTAACATCGAAACGCACGCGCTGTGAGAACGGCGCCACTGGTGGCGCCATCGCTCTTACGGTAGTAGTGGACATTATTGGGAAAAAAAAGTTAGTACGCTTTTTTGAAAGAGAGACGCCTCTCATAATCTTTACACTCTCTGTTACTAGGAAGGTTGCAAATACAATTTTCCAATTGCTTAAATTGAATTCAAAGCATTATGTTTTGCTTCAAATTCAACTAAGCAAAAACAAAAGTTCACTGACGTCGAGTGTTGTCGCAAGTACGCTCACGCTCAGTGGCTTGTTGTCATAATACTTAGAAAGATTTGAAACATTTAAACCATGTAGGATTGACCTTCCTGATGAATAAAAGGTGTGCACTGGTGTCAGGCGTAAGCGTTTACATTATGTCTTAAAATGCCCGACAAAACTATTTATTTCCAATTATATTTTACAAGCCGTTATTAATAGCAATATGGTTCTTTTTGAATTGATACCAATAAAAAGATCCTACACGAAAGAACGTGTATTTAGATGTGTATGTCCTTTTAAGTATCTCCAAATTTTGGTTTTTAAAACTAGACAATTTCTCTGTGAATATGAAAAAGTTTTATTTTTGTATTGGCATTTAAATCCGCTGATAAACTATTAAATTGAATCCCGGTAAAAGAGTAGATTAACTGAAAACTGATCAAGTTCATTAAAGTGTGTAGCAGTTTCAGAGATTATATTAGGGTGGCAAATCTTTAAAAAAGTAAGAATTATACTTTTTCTGAGCCTTTAGAACCACAACTACGAAAGGTGGTGTTATATATATGAGGTGTTTCAGTTAAGTTCACTATTTAAGATAGATAAACACCATCATGTAAAATTAATTATTTAAAATTTGACTCATCTTTAGTTGGCTGAAGATTGAAAGATATTTCAAATAACTTCTCTGTCAAAGCCTTTATCCTCACGAAACTAAAAATTCTAACAACGTTTTTAACTCCATAACAGAATAGGCCAAAATAAATTAGAACGCTTCTAAACAAGAACTCACGGACATTAAGTTCAAACAATCGCTCTTAAATATAGAATTTAAATTTGAACAAATGTTCAAACAAATTGTACATCAACTTAATAAACTCAAGAGGAATTGTATCGAAAATTAATTTTTTGAGTTACTAGAGTTACTGGAATTTGGAAATAAGTTAGCGAAAGACGAACACGTTAATCTTAATTAATTTTTTAGACAAAACGAATTTTTACTGTAAAGCCCCGTTTTCGATCACGATTTCTCCGAACAAAAATCACGCTTTTGCGTCAAAAGCTTCTCTGTCGGCTTTTTTGTCACGAGAAGCAGAGATCTAAATGGATTTGATATATGCTTATTTTGAAATAAAAGCGTGTCAAAAAAGCAAAAGCGAAAAGCCTGAAATTTCTCGTAATTGAAAACGGGGCTTAACACGTATTTGGAAATAGGTTTCGCTACCTTTAGTTAATTTTAAGACAATAATTTTAATTTCTCACTGAAACCAAAAAGTTCAGAAATGATTAATACTATTTAAAAATCCTATTTTCAAACAGGTCAGTCTCAATTTAAAATAGTACGAGGATTTAAAGTCGAAAAATGCGAAAAACATCGTTAATGGAAAAATTATTTACTTCTTAGGCTAAGATTTAAAAAATATATATTGGGATACCGAGGCCGGGAGATGTAGCGTCGAACTATATATCGTTGAAATTTATAATTTTATCTGGTAAAATGTTATGTACAACAACGCGGCATCGACAGCAACGCCTAAGCAATAGCTTGCTCTTTTCAATGGTCTTTATTGGTAAAGCGTCTAATACCGAGATAGTTTAGACATGCAATGAGCGCTGAAAGAGTTGTCGAATGTCTGGAATGAATTTTATTTAATTCGGTGCTTTTCTATGTACCACGACGTACCACACCGTTGACTTCACACTTTACAGATAAACGTTTAATTCTTGTAGCTATTTTTTAATCTGGCAACATGATAAGAGGTTTATAAAATACATCGCAAAGTAGCTACAGTTGACATCATTACGCAACTAAGGTAAAAATTCGTAAAGACCTAGCTATTGCTATGTTATTATTAATAACCAAAGTGTTATTCAAACCGATTGATGTTTAAATTTTTTCATGATATCTTGTTTTTAATTTAACACGCTAACTGATACGACATGTATTGAATAGGGCTGTGGTCATATTGCCAGAATATGTATTCGTTATAGGTATAGGTATTGAACATCAACTCGGTTCTAAGAGATGATCTGAGGTGGCAATAGCAAACTAAAAATTTGTTTCTTTTGAAGCTATCTATTTAATTTTTCTTTTACTTTATTATAATATGTGAAATAAAAGCCACCCCATTATTATATCTGAAGTGTGGTGATCCGATTAACTATTATAAATGCAATTAATTAATGAACGCTTAAGTACTTCGATTCCATTACCAAGGATTCTATTGTATAATTTTTTGTTATGTTTTCATCAATTAAAATTTTCGATAGGTTATTAAACATTAGTAAAATTTATGTGATTCCTTAATGGAAATTAACCGAAACTGATAATTTTAATATTCCAAATTTATTTATTTAACTGGCATTCATCAAAATGTTAAGTTAAAAGGAACTATCTATGGACTGCATTGTGAAGGATGATCAAATTAGCGAATAAGTAGACGTCTTTTTTCTTTGCTCGAAGACCTATCGGTACGAGCTTTAGTAAGTTTTAAAATTTCTTCAAATTTTTTTAGGGTTTAGCTTTATTATCCCTTTTCATAATGGATTCATCAAAATGGCCAAACCTATATTTTCCGAAATTCTCAGAGCGTACCTTATTTTTGTTCAATATTATTTGGTGTATTTATTTATGCATTGATCTTTAATTTCCATAGAATAGAGTTGCTTTTATGTCAAGATAATAATATGATTGATTGATTATCCATCAGAACACAGGAAATAAAGCACAAATTTATTTATTATTTTACTAGAAAAAGACTCCTTTGAACTGCTATTAGTCAAACGTAAAGTTTTAAACAAGCTCTTATCTATAATTATCCTCTGAAAAGTAGTCTATTATTGCACCTTGCGTTTAATTAATTTCCTAATTTTTAGTAAAATGATCTAAAAGTTTCTTTCAGGAAGTATAAAAAATTACGTTGACGAACATGTTTGATACTTTCAATTTAAAATGTTTTAAACACACGGTTTCTAAAGAAGTAACTTTATGCTTTTCATTTAAACATTTATATCCAAAACTTGCTAACAGTGCATTGGAGAAGATTTTGTTTGGTTTCCGTGTAATTAAAAACCAAAAAGTAGTACTTTTAATCCTGTTAAAATATTTATGTAACAATATCCACCAATTCATCAATAACGTGTGCGTGGGCGCAGTCATTGATACGCCATCTTAAATCAGTAAAGAGATATCGGTTATTTTATTATTTAAAGATTTTAAGCGTCTTTTCTCGAAAATCTGGTAAAGATGGCGCTTCCGTATGTGCTGAAGTGGCGTATTTTTGGCTTAATTTGATGTTTGCCATTATTTATATTATAGGTGGTAACGTTCTGTGCTTGGATCTGTGGCCGTTAAATCCCGGGCCATATCTGCAGGCTCTTCATTTTTTTTACGGCTTTGGCTCAGTAGTAGCTCCTTTAATAGCCGGGCCATTCCTATCGACTGGGGCCACTTACACGACTTTAAACTCTACCTTCTTCAATACGACAAAGTCGTCAGAAGAGTCAGATATCATTGGACACGTGGAACCTGCGTTCTTAATAGTTTCGGCCGTGGTCTTTCTCGTAGCCACCTCGACACTTGTATCCTTCCTTATCGACCACAGTGACGTCATTAGCAACGCAGAAAAAGACCGAGTCACCAACAAGACTCAAGGCGTTGTGCTCTCTCGATGTCTTATATTCTTTGCTATGCTTATGCAGGCCGCCTATTGCAGTATCGAAAACACTTTCGCCCAATTCTTACCGACGTTCCTGATACAAAGCAAGCTTCAAATGAGCAAATCTGAAGGCTCATACATTCTTTCCCTCTTCTGGGCGATATTCTGCTTGTCACGAGCGGGCTCTATCTACTGCGCTACCAAAGTTAAGCCTTTTCGTATGTTATTCTTCGACATAACGATAATTGGTTTTTCCACGGTCATCTTGGCGATTTGGGGCGAACATAGTCCGTATCTGGTGTGGGTCGCTTCGGCCATTTTAGGGCTTGGAGCGGCTTCCACATTACCCACCATTATTGCTTGGACAGAGAATTATGTTGGACTAACAAATGCGGTATTTGCGTTGTTCCAGATATTCTCGGCTACGATGACATGTTCAACGGTCTTCATCGTAGGGCACTTTTTGAACTTCAACCCACAGGCTTTCCTCTATATCATTTGCGCTTTGGCGGGATTTTTATTCACCACGTTCACCGGACAGTTTGTCGTTGTGTCGATGATTCGTCGGCAAGCACGGTGTACAAAGTCGTTCCCTGGTGTACCACAACAAATGCTACCGGTTGTTGGGTAAAACAATCGAAATATTTGAATGTGTTTCTTTAAGTAACATGGGTCTATAACCTCAAGTACATTTTACGAATAAAGGCGATACGTTTATTGATCTTTATTACTTTTGAAGGATTAGAAAACCAATAAGATTCACAAAACCTTTTTAGAATATATTTTGGGTACGTAAAATTTGGTCTATTTGAGTTTTATTTCCATTGAGAGTGTCTGAATTTTTTTTACCACGTGTATTTTCAAATTTTATTTTTTAAATAATAAGCATGGTATGCTATCGCTTTGAAAATGTCTTGGGGAAACTTAAATAATTGTAAACGTAGCCTCATTGGGTAAAAACTTTACTCATATTAATTTTGAATTGAAGTTTTCAAGGCAAGGCTAATGAGTTTGGTAAACTTAAACGTTTCGAAACAAAACAATTTCAGATGCTGTAGTGATATTTTTCTTTAAAATTGCTATGATATGTCAATTTAAGTTCCTTGGAAAAGCTTTACGCATCTGAAGTAAAATAGTTAAAATTTATCTAAAATGAGACAAGTGGCTCTAACGCTTTCGGTTATAACTCTTATATTAACAATAAAACTTATAGTAAGTGGTAGCTAAGAGCAACAAACACAAGGAGAGCTCAGCCAGCCTTAAACACGCTAACGCAGTATTGTGTACTAATAACATTGGACGAGCCTTTTCACTGAACGTTTAACGGGCAGGAGGGGGGGAATAAATTATTGGATTTTTCCCCTTCCGACGGTAGCAGGCGCTTAAGCATCTAACCAATAAAAACTGTACCCAAGAAATTGTACGACTTTTGACGGGTTGCATTTCTCTTGTTTGGGGTGCTGTGTTTCTTGCTCCTAATTGGTAGCGTCTGTTTTCGCGACGGTTTAACCTATATTCCTTTTTCCAGAAAAGTATATTTCTGCAAAGTTTAAAATTCGTCTATTGCTTTATCAAAATCTGTAATTACAATTTGAAAAAATATGGAGAAAAAGGTTTAATAGACTCAATCTTTTTTTTTAAGAAAAATATCTACATTTTGGTTAATATTTATCTATCCTGGTACAGCGAGAAGTCATTTAAAAACCATTTTATTATACGAAGTTAAAAGGAATAAAAATGCTCGAGTAGTTTATAGTGCTATGCTTTATTATGCAATTGCTAAACCAAACGTTTGGTCTAAATTTATGAACTGAACTATGCTATTATAAAAAAGGTATAAAATGCTAAACTGTGCTTGAGTTTCAAAAAAATTCAATTGGTTAACTTTAGTATGGTGTTAAAGTTACAGATCCCAAGTGCTTAATTGTGCTCTGCCGTTAAAAAAGGAAGAGTGAAAATGGAAAACAAAATGCTTCGAATGGTAAACTGTACCTCACTTTTAAATAAAACGACCCAGCCGTATGCTAAACTGTACTCGACTCTTAGGAATGTTTCATAATGCTATGCTTTTATGCTATCTTTGCATTATTTTTTAAAATTAGAAGCTTGAAATGCTACGATTTGTTTAGCTTTCAAACAAACGTGGTGTTTTCAGGATATATTTACATGAACGCCATTTAAAAATTATCAGCCATGCGAATACCCAAGGCACCACCTAAGGCCTAAATCATCAAGCGACTTTTGAAGGCGTAAATTTAGGTGGCCGGGTTACAATGCGTAGCAGGGTGGTGAAAAGCCCTTCATGCCACGCGAGCCAACAGCCCCCTACACTAACTATTACCGTTAACCTCAACAAGTTTTTATGGAAGGGGAAACCGAATAATTAAGTGGGAACGTGTTGGAAGTACGTTTTTTGCTTTATTGGGCATAGAACCCTTCACGAGTTTTCTAGACATTGTTTATTGGCGTAGCTAGAGTGTTTGCCCCGGTTCTAATGTTTCTACTTCTTCCAATACACCTCAGATACTCTTCATCAACTGCACCCGCTTAACTCGCGTACTTTTAAACTAACAGCAGTTTTATTTAGGGAGTATACGTCGTGCTTTATAATTGTTTTAACGATATCTAGATTCACAATTTTTTGTAACCATTTGATCATGTTTGCACAGAAAAGCTGTTTTAAATTCTTCAATAAAAATTGTAAAAAATATAATGGCAACTTTTCAAGAGTACACGTTATTAAAAACAGATTAATAAATTTAACTAATAATTCGCTTATTCACCGGTTGTTTGCAGACAAAGTTTCAATGACAAAGAACAACGGCAGACTCGAAGACAAAAAAAAATTTGGTTAAAATCCACCTTTTAAATAACATTTGACATTAATAAATTTAACTAATAATGCGCTTATTTATGTCAAATGTTATTTAAAAGGTGGATTTTAACCAAATATATTTTATTGTCTTCGAGTCTGCCCTTGTTCTTTGTCATTGAAACTTTGTCTGCAAACAACCGGTGAAAAATATTTTCCAAAACCATGAATAATGTTCCAATGTTATTGAAAATAAATTCTAGAAACGATTACTAGTCGTCGAATAATTCCAGAAAATTATGCAATTCTATAATGCAGAGGATTGGCGAAAACGCATGTATCCATCAATTTCAAACACCCTGTATAGCTTTAAATATTTATCGTCACCCAAAGAACAAGAAACTGAAACTGCTAATGTTTCCCTTATTTTGACATTTTATCACTTTCATTTGGCTTACAGCTACTTAAAGGGAAAAGTTTCGAGGTTAGACGACAAGTGATGGGTCCATGAAATTTTAATTAAGTGAAGGCATTTAAAACTAAACATTTCTAATAAAAACCTCAAAATTCAAATGTTTTTTGAATTTGACTATTCACACCTTTGATCGGCTTTGCTTGTTAAGCAACTGTTACCTTATAATTTTACTAAAACCCATTTAAATCTTATAAAATTTAACTACCTTAACTTGGCATTTATTAATGGATGCTTCATACAACAGCAAGTTTTGGTTTCATAACAAAGGTAACGCAACGCTCACAACAACACCTGCCAGATAATATATGCTAAAAATAAAATAAATGATTCATACATAACTTAAAGCATCTTCCAATGTCAAGTGATTGTAAATCATAATGATAACATCTTGGTCACTTAGAAAATCTTGCAGTTAGTTCAGGTACTAAGTGACAATTAAAAGTAGTTGTCCTTTTAAATATCCGGAATAAGATTTGTTGACAACAAAATACCCCAAGGTTCAACAGGTAAGCATAATAGTGATTGACATTATTTTTGCCGCTCCATTCAGATTACAATTTTAAATTGATTTTAGACTTCTAACTATAATTAAGTATTTAATTTTTATTTAAACAAATGCTTAAACAAAATTATCTAAGAAAATTATTAAGAGCTAAACCAAATCCTTTTGGGTTAACCTCTATTCATCATAACTAGCATTTGAAAAACCCAAAAATATCAGTATAAATCCTAAATATATCAGGTGGGTAGTTTACATTTTTCTATAAACGGTTTTATTTGATTTGAAGCGCCAAGTTTTGTTTTGGCAAATATAACCGTAATGATATTAGCAGAAAAGTGTTTATTTTTGTCAGTTTCATTATAACCTTTCTTTGCTACAGGGCCACAGCCACGAAGAACAAAGTCAACTAATTTAAACAATCCGGAGAATGCACTATATTTAAAACTAATAAACGGAAATAAAGACGCTATTAGAAGCGAATTGGTTGGGGGAAGGCGGCCTTGTTTCATGGATCAAGATTTACGCATCTCATTTACCATACTTTCATTAAACTTGATGAAATGGCTTTCGAAGGCAGAACACTTTACGTGGGACACAAGTTTTATGCACGGCAAACGTATTTTCAATTATCTAAAGCCAATAAACTTCTTGTAAGCTGAAATTTACATCACATTTGTTATCTCGTTATTAAGATAGAAAAAAGAGCAAAACGCCACGAACTCTAATCACTTAGTTATTTATTAATTTTGCCTACATATTAATTTTTATTTGAAATTAATTGAAGTTCATTAATAAGATCATCTGGCTTTACTAAAAGACCAGAGTTGGCAGTAAATTTATAAACCCGTTTCGTGAAATCTTTCGTTATACTGTACAACGCCTCTATTTATCATAAGCTGGACTCGTACTGCTTTACTGTTTATTGTTACTCTCAAGTCCTGCATTATTATAATACTAATAATAATCAGCTAGGCTTATACCCAAGGCACCACCTTAGACCTATACCTTAAAGAACGTAAATGGTTACCGATCACATGGCTTTGACCTATACTAAATCCATAAGACCGAATTCTAGAAGCGAGAATCTGAAAAAAAGGGCTGATATTTTTTTGTGATAAGCGTAGCTGGAAACCTACTTATCGGGAACTCATCTGGTCTTTTAAACCTTTTATTAAACTAAATACTAACAAATCTTAAAAAAAAAATTGATATACAAAAACCAGTTCAAAAGAATGGGCCGAAATACTTTTATTTCTCACTCGAAATAGCTAAAAAAATAATTATTTCGGCCCATTCTTTTTGTCTGACTTCAGCGGAAGTGACGTGGAAAAGATGAATTCCCGGATCGAAAATCACGATTCCCATTTCAGTGTCCACACAATCGTTCACGCTAAAAGCTTTTTCTCGGTGTATTTTTCCACGAATATGATTCATGGTTATACGTAAAGACATGAATTCTAAGCGTATTTTAATATCTGACCCATCTTAGCCGTAACATAAACAAAAAATAAACACGGGTGTTTTTAGTTCGCAGAACTGGGTTTTGTATAAACGGTAAAAAATGTAATAAGTTATAAAAGCCGGTTGACGGTTATTTCCAAGATTTCAATATCCATCAGCATAAAACTAACATTTGACTTTTCTGAAAGATAAGTCTTTATTTTTGGAGTGTGGAAGGGAAAAAGAAGATAATACCACAAATCTCAACTTTAAATATGTCATGCGTGGGTGACAGAGTTTGCGATTCTTAAGATTGGATTTTTAAAAGTCGAGATCATTTTTGTGAAAATAGAGATTGCCTCATTTTTTCAGTTACATAAATATGTTTGAATATTTTTGAGAAAATCATTTTGAAAGGTCAGGATCGCCGTAAACTATAGAATGCCCTTTTGGACCACTCTCTTCTTCTTAATAATGATTTTAGAGTCGTTCACACCCAAACCCGTTAACAATTGCATCCGTTACCATTATTTTTAAATGATACAAATGAAATTATTTCCCATAAATATTTTGAACCGTTATTTTCATCGGAGCCTAGTGTTCCTTCTGGTTTCCTAAAGCGAGACAACTGGTTCGTTAACTGTAAATAGCTGCGTTATTACAGTTTATTTAATGTAACGAACTAAAATAAGTTTGGCAACATAAACCATTTGTGTCTAGAAAGATACATTATTTATATCCGTGATTAATTCAAAGTCTTGGAAACTGCCAAGTAACTAGGCGTAAAACCTTTTATAACCACCATGTCCACCATTGTAGCAAAATAACTATAAATTAGCAAAATGGGATGTGAAATAATGTAGTGTTATATTTGTGTAGGGATTAATGTTCGTATTTTATACCTTAAAATCCTTTGACTAATGTTAAACGCCATTAAACTAATTTGAAAGTGATTCCACCAATGAAGACAATTCAGAATAATTGTTTTCTATTTTCATCTTCCGATTCGCAATCGCCTTTGCAACAGACAATTAAAAACCGATACAGATAAATTGCCTTATTCATTTAAAGTAATTGTTCTATATACCATCACAAACCGATAACCATTACTTAAATTCCTCCTTTTTATTTCCAAAGCAAAAATCACTAAGCTATTCAAGCTTATTCTGAGGCATATAAGGTACTCAGCAACGCGACAAGATCAACCATTGGAAAGAAAAATTCACTTTGATTATCGGAAACATTTATTCTCTTCAAGAAGCGATTTGCGGCAGTTGCCACTTTGCAAACAATTTTCTACTTAACGCCTGTTTTTAACATCTGGATACACAGCATAGTATTGTCCATTGTTGTACTTTGCACTGAAGTTGTTGTATCCTGGTGTTCCCAACAGAAACACATTTCGATTAAATTGTATACGCCAAAGGTCCACCCTACACATTGAAATTTCTTCTTAATGAAATCTGGGAGTATAAATTCACTTTAATTTTAGGGAGACAAGGATAATTTGTTGTCTCATAATTATATAAATGCTTTGACAGTTTCTCGATCCTAGTAGATTCACCTAGTCGAGCTAAAACGGTTTGGCGAATCCTTAAGAAATTTTACGCACTTGTTCTATGGTTATAAATTTAAGATTAGCTAATTAATAGTTAAAATATTGATAAGATAATTTTTGTCGAGGCAAAATTTTATTTGGCTTACCCTCCAACGATTTTCGTGAAAATCTAAAATTTTCTAACTAGATTGTGAGGAATCTGATGGTATACACCTATCCCATTTTAGTTCCACGAAAAAAAAAAGTTTATGGTATTTTTATAACATAAAAATAAATCCCTTGACTTATATGTAGTTTCTCGTAAATAAAACAAATTTTGAATTTTTTTTTACCAGAAACTTTATATTTGCCAGCAAATAGATATCCTAAGTATGAGAAAGTATTTAAAATAAAAAACGTTTAATCTTATTCACTATAGTTTAGATCCCGCTCATTTTTAATACTTAATTACCATGGACTAAAATAAGGTTTCTCGCATTGTATTGAAAAATATGAGATATTCATGGCAATCGTTCATTGTGTGTTTCAGCACAGGTTTCAAGAATCTAAGTCAATGTCTTCAAAAGGATCGTGGCTTTTTCGAATTAAAAGTTCTTTAATTGTAGCGTTAAAAATATTAGGGGTAATAGTTAATTACTGCTACAATTAAATTAATTTGCCCGGGTACTCGCGTAACTTCTATGATGGGGTTAGCGAGGGTCCTGAAAATATTAGTAAGGTGTCTAGGGGTTTGTTTAGAATAAATTATCATTAAGTTGTCTAGGGGTTTGTTTAGAATAAATTATCATTAAGTTGTCTAGGGGTTTTATTCAAAGGGTGTAAGAAATAACCAAACGGATTAGAGGTTAATAAAGACACTAAATTATTTATTATTACGAATTAAACAAATTAATCCTAACTAACATACTGTTAAGCTAACTTACAATTAATCCTGACCAAAAGAGAGAAGCTTGCTTAAAATTAAAACAATACAATTTTGCATTTTGGCCAGTGCATTCTAAACTTATGCGCAAGTATAAAAATAAACAAACTAATTAGCCTGAAGGTCCAACACGGAGTAAAGCACCACAAGGAGCGTTTAGGGCACATTTTCGGTTGCCGTATTGGCGAAGTTTGAAATTATACTTATGATTTCATCACTAGGTCCATGTCCATCTGATCTCGGCGTTCGTCCATACGTGGCTGCGTCCAATGGCAAGATGCGTAAGGTGATAACAGCTGCGTTACAGTCGCTGTTGAACGTACACTCGTTGATACGGAGACCGTGGTGTGTCGTAAGCTAATTCACTGAGGCATTATAACAACTTCGTCCCTTTTACCGCGTTAACCCTTTTCGGTGCCGAAACTAACGTGTCGAAATAAAACTTTTCTCGTTCACTTGGAGAATGGTGGTCACGAACTATCCCATATCTCGCTATGTCGATATCTCTCTGAGTCTGCCTCTTTTTGGCGGGAACCAGGCCTTTTTATCACCTTCCCTCGGACCTCGTGACGTCCTTCGCGCACAAGACGTTTTAAAAACTTTCCCAAGTATCTACGACTCGCGCCCGTGTTTCTCGTGTTGGGGAAAACCCCGGGCCACAAACATTTTAACATTTACAATAACGGAATGGAAAATTTCACTTTTTAAATCCCTATACAACTGCGCCTATCAACCTCTCACCCGTTTGGACACTTCGGAGTTAAGAGTAAAAAGGGGTGGGGGGATATTTGAAAGCGACAGGACTACTGGCTAAACCCATCGCAGGAAACAAGAAACGGAAACTATAGAAAACCCGCGATGAAGGGACGGGCCCTTCCCCTCATCGGGAAATTCCTGGAAGCAAACTAACAATACTGTAGGCCTAATACTCGACCAGCGAATATTTCCAAAGAAAAGGCTTTAATTTGGTTAAAGTTTAAATTGGGTGTTTTGTCTAAATTTGAATTAAGTTAATTTTGTCTGAATTTGAATTAAGTTAATTTTGTCTGCTATTGAGTTATTTTATTATACAGCTAAATTCATATAACTAATATATTTCGCATTACAAAACATACTTGTCTTTGTCGACGGATATATTTAGTTTTTTAATTAAGAATTTATTAGTTTTTTCCTTACTTAAAATGTGAAAAAGAAAAAGTAATATGTTTTGAAAAACTCTGTAGTAATGTTTCTTAAATTTTAAAATCCTAATGCGATTAATATCGTTTTTCTTAATTGAAGCTATTAAAGCGATAATGAAAAACCTACATAAGCTTTATTTAAACGATTTCTAATCCAAAAATAAGTACGAATATTATACTCACAATTTTTTTGATATTTTAATTATTTTAAAACTTCGGGGAAATGGGACTTGGCCATTTCAGCCTCTTACAAATGTATCGTCCGCGCTTTCTCCAATTGTTAACTAAACCAATCAGAACGAAATAACATCACCTTTGCCGCAGCCAATGAGAAATCAAGTCTATTTCTATTTCCAGGAGAGAGTCAGTCCTCGAAAACGTTTTACCTCGCTTAAGCCTAAACCACTCGTTTGTAAAATTCTTCCACCAAGTTTTCCAAAATATTATTAATTTTTACCACTCGGAGCATTTCTCCAACATTAGTATCCCCCTAATTTTATCTACGTTCATTTGTTTTTCTCCAAACGGATTCCCTCCTTCACCACAAGTAAGCATTGTAACAAGGTTGTGGATGCCTAGGCCTTAGCTCGCCCAAAAGAATTTTTCAATCTTGGATATAATCACAATTGTTTGGATTTTTAGGGAGAGATAATTGTTATATTAAGATATTTTCGTTTTGAAATCGAAAAGCACTTACTACGCCATTGAGAAAGTACCATGTGATGAACATTCCAGTTGTCAAATTCTTAAGTAATTTCTGGGTATTTGTTTCTCATATGTGCTGAAATTCCAATATGGTGGTCTGATCCAATGTGTTAATTTTTAAACCTTTTTCATAAAAAATTTCAATCCTCGAACTAAGCCTTCTTTCGAAGGGTTGGTCACTCCTTGAACTCGGTGTACACTGTCATTCCTCTGACTGTGCTAATAAGAGTTCGTGAACTCTTTAAAATCCGTACCTTTAACAGTACTAAGTACGCGAACTCGGTGTACAGATCATCCGAGAGTGACTTACCCCTCGCCTTCTCTTTCCCTTTGATTGGAGCTCTAAACTTCAGTTGACTACACATTGTCAATATGCAGAATTTATTAGTTTATCCCTTCATAAATCTGTGCAGCCCCTACTTAGCGGAAAAACCGAAATAGGTGAATGGAAAATTAATTTGAGGACAGTCTTTGCAACCAAATATACACACAGTTATACTATATCTAACATAACTAAAGTATGGCAATCAGCTAAAATTATCACCAAATTTATTTCTAGAATTATTGTGCAATGAAGCTTTAGTTTCATTTTCAGCCCCTCTAGTATTTAAAATATGCTTTAAGATAAATGAACTACTAGCAAGAACAGTGATATACTACTTAGTTTAGTAGTTATGTTACTTACGGTTATACGAATATGCACGTCCATCCCCGCAGAGGTTAAGAGGTTATTATTTGGCTTCTTCCAGAGGTTTGTCCTGTTCAACATTCCATAAGTATACAATGGACGCAAATATCAAAATATTTTAAATAATTTTTTTCGTATGAATAGTGTAACATTTGCAGTCACCTCGCCTAACGGATTAGTGAAAGAAGTTTAAATTCGAGTAAAACAAATATTACTAAATAAATTTGAATCTCCAATTTGGCTCAATAAATTTGAATTTTTTTTTGGAAACGAAAAATTTCCCTCTTCTATCTCTGATTTTCGCTTTGTCCTATTTGTATGTGTTATCCCTCTTTTAGGACGTCGAATAATTCCCAGTGGCGTAGCTAGAAATTTGTCAAGGGGGGCAAAGTATGTGAATGTTAATAGGGAGCTTAGAAGGGGAAACACTCCGCCTCTGCCCTGTATCCTTCGCTCTCAAATGACCAGTGTTAGTCTGTTCTTCTTCACCCGCCTTCCAAGTATTTAACCACCTATTTTTAGGTATACTTTTGCTGAAACTTAAAATAAAAAGTTGGTAATGGTATAGCTCGGAACAGTTTATTGAAAGCAAATAGTTTACATCTTTTAAACAGCAACATTTAAGCTACACTATTAAAAAAATTACAACAAAATGGTCAGTGTATACCTTCTCTTTTACTGGATGGAACATTCTTTGTTGAAGCATTGTAGTTTAAATTTTTAAAAACCATAAAACATTAAGTGGGTAATACTTTAGTGCAGCAAGCAAAGAGTTTCCCCAAGATTTTGCACCAAAATTTTGGCTGAATCTGCCATTTAAAACTGTGACCTTCAACACATTATGTTGTTATTCACAGGTATGAGCCAGAAATTCTTCGATTAATGTTTATTATTGGACTTTTATGGCATATTTTGAAAAGCGCCAAGAGACATGACTGAAAGACTATAAATTTATCATCAAGATGGGCATCAAGTTCAGATGGAAAGGTCTCGCTATTAAATTTATTAAATGAAAATATTAAAATGGAACTCCATCTTAGATACAATTAAAAATCGCACTCGAAAGACTTAAAGTCCTTATCCTCATTCATTTGGCTGCCTACAAAAGTCTCACTACTGGGTTCATATGTGACATCACTGAAATACTTACCACCATTGCTTGATACGGTTTCTTTAGAAAAAGAAATTGGTTTTAGCACTGATTCTTTGGACAAACTTTTATTTTCAGAATCAGATTGTGTCATAGGAAAATGTTTCACTTGTCATAATGGGAGATTGACATTGGTTCTGAGGTTTAAACGGCAACTGTATTATTAGTTTTCTCAAATTAATAGCATTGACATTAATAAATGAGTCTTAAAAACATCAAACAAATCATTTAACCAAAGTCTATAATACCTCCCTTTGGCAGGAGGGGGTAGTGTGAAAATTACAATAATCGCCATGTTAAATGTCGCGAACAACAGTTTCACCATAAACAATTGAAAGAGCTCTAGGTAGTCCTAAAAGCACTGCCTTTAGCAGGTGGCGACATCTCCTGTTGCCATAATGTTAGATCTTGTCAAATGGAATTGCGTGGGCTCAAATCCCAGCGCCGGACTGAAATTTTTTATTATAACTATAATCATGTTTCTATCACATTAACGAAATTTTATAGAATATTAAAAGAAAATGATAAAAAATATGGTTAATTCCGGCCACGATTTGAATCAACGATCTTCCTCTTGACAAAAGCATAAGCTACAGATAGACTGTTGAACAAAAATGTGTAAACAAAAATGTACTTGTCCTCTACAGTTATTTTAGCCTAGTGATGTCACTTAGCGTAGATGCATAGGAATGGAAGGCTAAAGCCTGTGCTGAATTCTCAGCATCATGGAAACTCGTGTCTGTTCGAGAAGGCAATTGAAGAAGGACCTTCTATATTTTATGGTCCAGGATCTGCAATGCTTGGTTCAACAGTGAGTGTCAATCTTTTAAATTGTATAGGGTCAAACTCATTTGGTACAGAAGTTAAAGCAGTCATCAGAGAAATGATCAGAACATACTCTTGAAAATGTCGGAGGAACCCAATCTTCAGATTTCCCTAAAACTTTAAACCACTGCTTTCTGAGTTGAAGATCCTTGGGAAAGCTATGAAACCTTATTAGCTTTTCTTTTGAATTCGGGCGAGTATTGCTACAGTTATAAACTTCACAGATATTTCCTCCTCTTCCAGACATCTTTAGAAGTTCAATCTGATGGTGCCTCCGTTTTTATAATCTGAAGTAAGTTTTAGAAAATTAAATATCTGAATTTTACAATAAAAAAAATTATCACCATACAAATCCAAATTATTCTGATACTCTTCAGGATTGGCAGATTTTTTTACAAAAGTTCAACTCCGACAAAAAATACATGTAAAAACAGCAAGCAAAAAATTAAAGGAAAGATTTCAAAACGAAAATATCTGAATATACAAATTTACGACAAATTATCTCACTCTAAAAATCCAAACAATTGTGATAGTCTTCAAGATTAAAAAATTCTTTTGGGCGGGCTAAAGCTTAGGCATCCACAACCTTAGTACAACAGTGGCGTAGCTAAGATCACCGCCCCCCCCCCCCCCGTGAAACTCTTTTGAGGTCCTTATAATCAGTGACGTTTATAAGGGGCGAGTGGAAACCCCTCTATTATGAATCGACGTATGCAAATGCTTCGATTCGCTTTAGAAATAATGTGATCTAAGAAATCATTTAAATAAAAGAAGACTTTTAATTCTTAATTACTTTTTTCGTAAACGTCTTTGTTTAAGTGTCAAAATTTTCTACGACTTCATTTAAGTCGAGTTTACGACAAGTTTCATGTTCAATGCTCACCACGGCTAAAGCACTTACTTTAGATTCTGTCATGGTATTCCTTAAGAATGTTTTTATTAGCTTGAGTTTTGAAATTGTCTTTCAGATGACGCAGAAGAAACAGGTTAAGTTCAATATAGGTGAATTTCTTTGCATATATCAGGCAGACTACTTGCTAGGTAAGTGTTCTCAACAAATAAAAGTTTTCCTAATTCTTTGATCGACTATAATTTTCTTCTTTTTATTTCTGTTGTCATTATTATTGTTAAACTTATCGCTGGTTCAACTAAACCGTACAATAAATCCGAATCATATTTATCAACAAGTTTCGTAGCTTTAATTTAAACTTCGTCATTGGTCATGTTCCATAATTGGTTTGGGTTTAAGAACGAAAAGTTGTCATTAATGGTTTTCATACTAATGAAACGTGTGTTTAACTGTTGAATTATAATGTCAAATGATTCGTTGAAAACCGTTAATTGGAAACGTTTTACCGCATCTTCAATTCTTTCATCTGATGAAAGTTCACCGTGAATTCGCTTCACTCGCGATATTCGTTTCGAAACTAGTTAACACTCTATATACCATGACTTCGCTAGTTCACTCACTTCCTCTATTACTTTAGAAAAATTGGCCCTAACCGTAACCAAGTTATCTCTGGCGACTTCCAATGGCGTGCCAGCTTTCTGGAGATCAGCATTGGAACTCTGATGCAATTTTGAAAATAAATTTAAATTTTCTAAAACTTTGCTTTGGAATACAAGTAGTAGAACCAAATCGAAAGTCTCTTTTTTTTCTAAGATAAAGGTTTTCGGCTTTTAAAAATTTTACAAGATAAACATTGCTTAACATTTTTGAAGTTGTATTTTATCGCTATGAGAGAGACATATCGAGAAGACCACCTTGTTGGGCACAATTTTATTAAAGTTTTTGCTACGTAATGGCCATTTTCCAAAGTATTTTGAATTCGTGCCAACGAGCTACACTTTCACTGAAAAACACAAACGCTCTGTATTCTTTCATAAAATTAGTTAAAGTTGTTCAAAAGTGAGAGTTTAGAGCCACGGGGTGCAAAATTCTCATAGGGTTATAACGGGGTGCCAATATTTTCCATAGGGTTAGCACGGGGTGCCGGTATCTCCCTCGAAACCACGTCGGCTCGATGTGGCCACATTTGCCGGCATCGAGAATACGAGAGAGACCGATGAAAACGTGAAGGGGGAATCGAAGCCGGTCAGAGTCTTGTTGATGGGGTGTAATATCGTTCGAGGAGGAAGCTGAGTTTCGTGACGAGGTAGGGGAGAGAGACCCGGAAGAGAGTGAGGTCTCGGATTTCAACCGCGCCTGAAAGGAACGGCTTGTTTATACGCGCGTTTCCTCGGTACGGGGCGGGAGTTTACGCGGGGATTAACGAAATACCCAATAGGGTATGGCATGGGGTATAATTCATGAACAAAGTACGGGTCAGCATCGAGAATACGAGAGCGTCCATCGAAAACGCGAAGGGATCATCGGAGCCAGCCGGAGATTTATTGACGGAGCGTAATAAGGAAGCGGAATAGAGGTCAAGCTTTTCATCCGCACCAGAAAGAAGCGGTTTGATGATACACGTGTTTAGTCGGTACGGGACGTGAATCTACGATGAAAGTAGCGATTATACGACGATTATAGTATCTTTCGGAGAAAAGGGAGAATATTTGCTACGAACGAAATAGACTTAAATTAACGTAAATGATAATGAATAAAACGATATATCGCGCAATATAGGAACTAAGTTAAAAAAAATATCCCGACGAGTACTATATAAGAAGTTTCATTTTCCCACAAAACTTCATTCCGAATTTGTAATTGCGAGTCTATGACGTCTTGGAATACTGATAAAATGTATGTATAAATCATTATCTTAATACCGAGATTCTGTTTAACGAATATGAAATTTTCAGGAATAGCAGTAAGGTTTTTCCGGTTTCTGCCACGAAAGGAGTGTTTGTAACCCCGGACTGTAATATCTACATCGGGACTTTAGAAGGAGGCGTTGGCATAGCGCTGACAATTCAAGCAATTGTGGAAAGCGAACGAGGAAATAACTTCATTCTTGGAAGACGATTCTATCGCACCCTCAACGTGGTTCTTCGAAGGATCGGAAACGAGACGGGTAGAACTGTGCATTTTTCAAGCCCGCAGAGTAGTGGACGTCAGGGAAATCGTTCTTGGCACTGGGACCAACTACGGCAAGCACTACCGGACCAAGCGTGGATTCACTCTGACGCGGTACCCCTGGAAGACGTTGATGGTAAAATACGGTGAAGTGATGATCTACCATAACGAAGGGAAATGTGTCTTCAACGATATTAAAGAAACTGTACTAAACAAAGTTACGGATTATATTAATAAGCAGTGCAGGGGTTGTGAAGTTGATCATCTTTCGCAAGATGAGCATGACTGTTTAATGATAGATTGGAATTCCCGTTTAGATGCGTACTTGTTTGACGCCATTGCAAAAATAAGTTATTCGGAAATAATCTCAAAACTTAACACATTTTTAAGCGAGGATTTTCGGGATAATATTTTGTCTTTTAGTATGTGTAATTTGAAGAATATGTTACATAAGACAGTAGATTGTTAAAAAAAAATATCAATAAAAAGAATCGTATTAAAAACCACGCTTACTATTTCTTATCTCATTTGCAAACATGAATCCTGTCACGATACATCCTTTCACGGGGCTCGTGTCAGGACCCACGCAGTCTGGAAAATCTCACTTTATCGCGAAATTAATCAAACATAATGACTCTTGCATATCTCCCCCACCCCAACGAATAATTTGGTGTTATACAGAGTACCAACGGAAATTATTTAATTCAGTATTGGAGCATAATCCAACAGTCGAGTTTCACGAAGGATTGTTGGACCCAGGAACTTTGAATCCAACGATTAGAATTTTTGTCATTCTCGATGACCTATTATGCGAAATAGCTAATAACAAAGACGTGACCAATTTATTCATCCGAGGTTTGCATCATCGAAACACGTCGGTACTGATTTTAATGCAAAATTTGTTTTATCACGGGAAAGAGGTTAAAACTCTCAATCTGAATTCGCAGTACCTCGTCATCTTCCGTTCCGCTAGAGACGTTTCCAGCGTACTAAATATTGCTAAACAAATTTCTTCGTCAAATACCAAATTCATCGTGGACGCTTTCCGTCAAGCCGTGACGAAACCGTACGGCTATTTATTCATCGATTTAAAACCAACCACTTCAGATGAATATCGGCTGCGAACGGGAATCATACCGGGAGAAGAAGCCGCGATTTTTGTTCCAAAATGAGCGTACGAACTTCAAAACTAGTTTGTAAAAACTTAAACTTTTTGAAATATTTGAGCACTTGTAACGTGAAACAGAGAAAAGCTATCGTCAAGCTAGCAAATCGAGACGCTATTTTATCGTTGGTCGAATGCTGTATAAATGTACTTCGTGGGAACGTTCAACTTACAGATGAGCAAAAGAGTCGGGTGAAGAAACATCGTAAAGTGATACACCATCTATGTCGTAAAATTCCTCTCGCTAAAAGAAAACAGATTCTAGTGCAGAAGGGGGGATTTTTCCCGCTTTTATTAGCTCCACTTCTTTCAATCGTTAGCTCAGTCGCCGGCGCGGCGATAAACCGCGCTATTAATAAGAAAAAATGCCCCGCAAAATGATTTTAATTTCCGAAGACGCCTTACGTCGTATGAAAAACGCTACTCTAGAACAAGTTGTTCTGGAACCGGAAATACCCACTTTGGATAAGGAAATGAAAGCGATTCTCGAGAACCCCAATATGTCCCAATCCGAAAAATTATCTGTTTATAATCAAACTTTACAGCGACACTTAAGTTCTAATCAGAAACCAGTTGAAAAACAACAGCAATCAAAAAACACCTGGTACGAAGAAATTGCCACATCTATACCACCAAGTCTGCTCACGGACGCGATATCTTTGTACAATTGGACATTGCGATATATTTCGTGGAACGAATTAGGCGAAATGGAAATTAGGGAGCGGGTCGTTTCGGGATCGAACGTTATAGATTTAATTTACGACGCGGTTAGAAAAACCAAACCAAATGTCGATCCTACGGGAATTAATAATTTTTACGAAACTTTGCAAAATAATAATGTACCAAAAAAAATTATCAAGAATCCCGCGAGGTTAAATTTGTTAAAATCATTATCTTATCTCGCGACTCCACCCAGACCGCAACAGTGGGTGTCGATTTGACTGTATTTATCAATAAAACCTTTAACGTAAGTTTACGAGTATATATTTCAATTTTTTGTCTCAGGATGGACGGTTGTACTGAAACTGTAGCTGTGGGTGTGAGGTCCAGATTAGTGGATTCTTATTCCAAAAATCCGAAAATTTTAACCGCTGTCATAATAATATTTATATTCGTAATAATGGAATTATCTGAATTCCTATTATGGTACTACACGGTACCCACCCCGGGAAATTTTACCAATTATGGATAAACTTAGAAATATATACTACGACGTAGCAGACTCTGGCGGTTACGTTGGCCTTCGAGGATTTTATCGTTCAGCCCGAGAAAATTGATTGAACGTATCATTGAATGAGGTTAAAGATTTTTTACAGAACCAAGATACGTATACGTTACACAAAAATGTAAAGCGGCGGTACGAAAGAAATAAGACAATAGTTTACGGTATTGACGAACAATGGCAAGCTGATTTAATTGACCTGCAGAAACTATCGAGACAAAATAAGGGATATCGTTACATACTCGCTTGTATTGACGTATTTAGCAAATTCACTTTCGTTGAGCTGGTGAAAGATAAGAAGGGGGCTTCCATAGTGAATGCTCTGAAAAACATACTAAATGGTGAAAGACGACCAAAACGCCTGCAGAGTGATCACGGGAATGAGTTTGTTTGTAAAGCCGTTCAATTGGAGTTAAAATCACGGGGAATAGAATTTTTCGCGACGAATTCTGAAGTTAAGGCCAGTATCGTTGATTGCTTTATTCGATCGTTTAAATCAAGAATGTGTCGATATTTCACTGGCAAAAATACAAATAAATACGTCTATACGCTCCAAGATTTAGTTACCGCGTACAATAACAGCTATCACCGTTCAATTAAATGTTAGACCGTCGAAGTAACGTCAGAAAATTCGAAAATAATTTGGAAAACTCTATACGGAGGTATTGATTTCAGTCGGCCAGTGACCTATGATTTCGAAATTGGTGATATTGTAAGAATAAGCAAAAACAAGGGTATCTTTGAGAAAGGTTATATTATATTAAGCGGATACCGAGGCAACCGGCGGTATACAGGGTGTCTCAATTTGATCGATCAGGCCATTTTTCTCAAAATATATTTACGCTAGGGTTCTGAAATTTTCAGGGTTTATTTGTTAGGTATGGAAGGCTTTGGTTACTAAAGTTCAGAAAAATCAAACGATTTTGTGCCGTTTTGGAAAATTTATTTTTTCACCGGTAGGTGTCACGAAAAATGTTTCAAAAGAAAAGTTGTAGGGCATAGTCGAAAGTGTAAAAATAATTTTGGTTCCGTTGAAAAAGACTTATTTTTCACTGACTTTGGAGGTCGGGGGAAAAACAAGTTTTACTAGCAGGCAATAGCCTTTAACGTAAACAATCGTACATAATCACAACACACCTGTACATTTATTTTAGGGAACTTATGCTTTCAGCTATGTAGTTAATAATCAGATCTGCAAAAAGTTATTGTTAAAGAAAATTATTACGTTCAACACCTAATTAGACAAAGTAGACAAAGACCGCGTCTTCCATTTCGACGTGGTTACGAGTAAGATCATCAAACAGATTTGTAGACCAAAAATTACGCTTATTTTTCTTTTGTTGTTTTTGAACGTGAAATATCAATTGTCCAAGTAGTATTTAAAGCGTTTACATTTCAAATTTAAAACATTATCTCAGCTTGGCCGATTGTTGTCCAGTATGCCTCTTTAAAATCGAGATCAGCGCGCTCATATGCTAGAATTATTTTAGGAAGAAGGTCGTCGTAATGCTACTCTAGTAAGTCAGTTATTTAGACGAAGATTTCCCAATTGCAGACCAAGTCATACGACGGTTCTTAGAGTGGTCCGCGACTTCGACAACTGGGGTAATATCAATCCGAGGTTTCGTGGTCGTGGTCTCCAGGACATCGACATGGAAAACACCATACTTGCCTACTTCGTCGCCTATCCTTGAGCGAGCGTCAGGACTGCCAGCTTTGACTTAGGGTTGGATCGAAACTACGTTTGGAGAACATTCAAAAGACACCATTTTCATCCTTATTGAGCGACACTTCACCAAGGACTGTATGACGGTGATAGACAGCGCCGACACGACTACTGCAATTGGTTTTCCCTCATGGCTGACGCACACCAGGATTTTCATGATCAACTACTGATGTCCGACGAATGTTCATTCGGAAGAGATGGGCCTTTCAACCGTCAAAACAAACATGTGGGACAACGATAATCCACACTGGGGATTTCCTAACCGCCACCAAGTGCAGTTTCGCTTAAATGTGTGGGCTGGTCTGATAGGTGACAGAATTATTGACCCGTTCTTCCTGCCAAATCGTCCGAACGGTCAAAACTACTTGTAGTTCCTTCAAAATGAAATATCCAACGTGTTGGACGACATTCCTCTGGCCGAGTACAGACGCATCTGGTTCCAGCAAGATGGGACGTGGTTGCATATCTAAACGACGAGTTTCCTGGAAGATGGATCGGAAGAACTGGTCCTGTTCGTTGGCCAGCAAGATCTAACACCACTCGACTTTTTTCTTTGGGGATTCGTAAAGGACTACGTATACCAAACACCTGTGACGAGCGTTGAAGATTTACGACAAAGAATCATCGAAGCATGTCGCCGGGTGACTGCAGAAATGGTTCGGGGAGCACTTAGCAATATACAACATCGTGCATATTTGTGCATTGCATCAGAAGGTGGCATTTTTGAAAACATTTTGTAGAAGTCATTAAAAAACATTTGTCACTTGGGCTAGTTATTATTTGTTTATTTTTCGAAATCTTATAACTGAAATGCATGTTACCTACAATTCGTTAAATGCTATTGCCTGCCAGTAAAACTTTTTCCCCCGACCTCCAAACTCAGTGAAAAATAGGTCTTTTTCAACCGAACCAAAATTATTTTTACACTTTCGACTATGCCCTACAACTTTTATATTGAAACATTTTGCGTGACACCTACCGGGGAAAAAATAAATTTTCCAAAACGGCACAAAATCGTTCGATTTTTCTGAAATTTAGTAACCAAAGCCTTCCATACCTAACAAATAAACCCTGAAAATTTAAGAACCCTAGCATAAATACATTTTGAGAAAAATGGCCTGATCGAGAAAATTGAGACACCCTGTATAAACTGGAGGCTTTGGATTCGGAACCCATTTTGGGAGTGTTTTACAAGGAAGAAGTACAAAAAGTCGGAAAAGATCTCGAGACTTGTGCTTTTAAAATTGAAAAAGTGCTCAGGCGGCGACGCAAATCTGATAATTAAGTCGAGTTACTCGTACGCTGGAAGGGGTACGGACCGCAATTTGACAGTTGGGTTCAGGAAGTAGACTTAGAATGAGTTTCTACATTACTCTACCATCCGATTCTTCGCTGAATTACTTTCCCGATAATACTCTGAGCAAATTCAGAGCTTACCTTCCGGAAAATGTTCAGCTGAATGGACCTAACGAAGTAGTGTTAGCGGAAATAAGTTATCCTAGAACGTGGAACAATATCAAAGAAGAGCGGGTAGTCCGATATTGGACGGATAATATCATGTCGGAAGGTTTTACGGAAGAAAAACGAGCTATTATACCCAAAGCAAATTTCTCTACAATCGAAGATTTCCTTGAAATGTTAAAATTTGAGGGTAAAAATGTTGAGTTTAAATACATAAAACATCTGAAACGAGTTGGAAAGTCCCTCCTGATATAGCGGTTATGTTGGGGTTTTCGATTCAGCAAGTACAAGAACTTGAAATTAGGGAATCGACGATAGCTCCATATACCGTAGATAAGGACGTGGGATTACATTCGTTGTTTGTTTATTCCGATATCGCTGAAAGTACGATCGTGGGGGACAGGAACGTACCTATCCTAAGAATTATTAGCGTTAAAGGGAAAGACGGTGAAACTATAGACTCGATATTCACTAAACCACATTATTTACCAGTCGCGGGTTCAAATATTCAAATTATCGATATAACATTATGGACGACTTAGGGAACCCCGTGCGATTCGAACGTGGAAAGGTGCACGTTACTCTACATTTCAGACCACGGAGGGCCTGGTTCACAACACGTGCGAGAACCAACATCATGAGACACTCGCAGTATAATCCCGCCGTAAGCGATTACGAGAATAACTATTTGAATCAGGCTGGCTATAGACCAATTCCTGTTTATCGAGGTGTGGGTGTTCAAGAGGATATGGATCAGGCAATACACTAGCTTTCAGCTTTTCGCAGTGCCATGACCCTTTTCAAGCGTGGAGCCCAGTTCTTAGGAAGAAAATTCCTCGATACTGGAGTGAAAGTCGTCACGGACGTTGCTAGCGGTATTCCAATCAAAAAGGCACTCGCAACTAGATCCAAAAGCGCTGGCAAAGAAACCTTAATTTCAGCCGCGGAAGTGGTTAAGCAAATGACGGGATCTGGACTTAAAAAGAAACGCTCCCGACCGCGCAAAATCACTCGACGCAAAGCCAAGAGGAGGAAAACATCGTGCCCTTCTTACTCCGATATATTTTCATAAAGCGTTATTATGGCACTGTTACATCCACATTCAAGCGGGTGTGTGAATTCGGAATTGGACCTTTTTCAAGTTCCGTTATCGCAGACGGGGATTATCGGTGGCGAAAAGGTCGAATACAATCCCATTTCCAGTATTACCAACAATTCAGCGTTAAAGTTTTGCATTAGTGGCAATTCAGAATCCTACGTAGACTTGTCGCAGACTCTCCTACACGTTCAGGTGGAAGTGAAAAAACAAAATGGATCTCTCTCCAAAGCCGCCGTGATCGGTGCGGGTGGAGTGGTTACTACACCAGCTGATAATGTGGCGCCGGTCAATTTATTTTTACACAGTCTCCCGAAGTGCATCTATTTTTAAAGGAAAAATCCGTTACTCCTTCGGCTCAAAATTACCCGTATAAAAGTATATTTCAAACCATGCTAACTTTTGGTGACTCGGCTAAAACGAGTCATCTGACCAGCTCCTTATTCTATCGCGACACGGCGGGTGAGTTTAACGACTTTACCAAAAACGAAGGTTTCTTGAAAAGAGCTGAATTTGCTCAAAAGAGAATTATCGATATGATCGGCGTTCTCCATTTAGATGTTTGTCAACAACCTTGATATCTTCTAAACTTGGTGGATTTAAAATTTGTTTTTGGTAAACCGAACACCTATTTTTGTTTACACTCCGATGTGAAATGTCAATTGGAAATCAAATCAGCTTCGCTTTATCTGAGAAAAGTTAAATTAATTCAAGAAATACCATTATCTCACGCGAAAGTATTACAAGTGGCTAGAGCTAAATACCCCATCACTCGCACCGAATGCACTTCATTTTCGATCCCCCAGGGGAACATGAGTGTAGTGCAGGATCATTTATTTACCGGCCAGATTCCCAATAAAGTCGTGATTGGGATGTGTTAGTCAAACGGCTTTTCTAGGTGACTTAAAATTATCACCATATAATTTCCAGCACTTTAATTTAAACCACATTGGATTGTTTCTGGACGGAAACAGCGTATCTCATCGGCCTCTCACTCCTAATTTCGCGGAGAATGGCTACATCCAGGCTTACGCCAATTTATTTCTACAAACGGGTCCGTGGAACATTGACGAGGGAAAAAAAATAAATCGCGAAGATTACGTTGGTGGGAACTGCCTTTTCGTCTACGATTTGACGGCTGACTTGATGAGCAACGCCGCCCATTTCCATTTAGTTAAAAACGGAAATTTGAGGCTCGAGATAAAATTCGCATCAGCTTTAGCCGAAACGATTGCTGTAATTGTGTACGCGGAATTCCAGAGTTTGATTGGAATTGATAAAAACAGAACCGTGCTTTTGAACAAGAATGGTTACGTTACAACTAACTATAATTGTGGAAAACGATAAGTCCACCAAAAACCTATTTCGGGGAGTTATGGCTGCGGATCAATTAGCCAAATAAGTGAAGACTTTCCCCTCTCTTTATATCGTGAACACGGCTACTTCAGAAACGTCCGGAGAACATTGGGTTGTACTCTATTTTTCGAAAAATAACAGCGCTACAGAATTCTTCGATTCTTTCGGGAACGCCCCCGATATGTTTCGCTTTAATGAGTTTGTCGAAAGAAATAGTAAAACTGTTACTTTTAATTCGTTACAACTACAAGGAAATCTTAGTAGGACATGTGGAGGTTTTTGCGTGTATTTTGCTATTAATCGATGTCAGGGTGTAAAAATTTTTGATATTGTGACAATATTTTCTAAACAAAAAATTATAATGATAAGATGATTAAAGAATTTGTGTATTCAAACTATTCAATAAATATTGAATAACTTTTAAATGTTTTTTTTTAATTTACCAACATTCAAAACCACTAGTTTATAAACTTTTTTGTTAAAGTTAATTCCAGATCATTTCCAGTTGAAAATATTTAACATTTTTAGAATAATATTTGTGAAAATAAATCAAAATACTCTTAAATGTTCTTTTAGTCATATACATAATGTCCTATTAGTTTTATACGTATTTTACGAATTCAGTCACACCTTTTTTATCTGGTCGATCCAGTGATGTCCATAAGATAGAGTTTGAATACCGTTACCCAAAATGTATCTTTTATTATCACAAGGATTTAGAGACATTTGGTTTTGGGAAATGGTAAAGAGTTGATGTCTCTGACTCACAATTCGCATCATAAAGTTACTCGTAATTTGATTCCGAAAAAGACAATTGCGGTAGCTCGAGTGGCGGATACTTTTTTTGAACACTCTCTTGCAAACACCCTTCGCGGTTTTTTTTCTCCCCCTTCTCCGAAAGGATACTATACATGTTCGGGCGTAAACCGCAAAACTCGCGAATCGGAACTCCTTCCATCTCGTCTTTCATCTTCCCAATCACTTTTTTATTTGATTCATTGTGAAGAGGATGATTAACGGGATATCCTGAGAAATCGAAGAGGTGGGAGGACTTCTGTAAGTCCGCGTAGACATCCTCGGATTGTATGTCATACGTGAGGCTGTCAGTATCTGTGAAAAGGAGTCGCGCTTTACCCCCGAAATTCTTTCGCATGTACTCGTAATGAAACTCATACATGGAAAGTTTGGATAGATCCAAAATGGAGAAGCCGGTATAGATGGGTCTATTCAAAGTAAGCGACTTCCTTTTCATTCGAATGCCTACGAGTTCGTTGTGGAAAATAGTGAACTTTTCAAATGCCGGAGAAGACGCTTTCTTGATGGCCCGCTCAGGTGTTTGCACGAGATGAAAGTCTATACGATTACGGAGATTTTCCATGGTCTTACCTAGTATTAGAGAAAATGAGATAAGTATAGATTATTATTTATATTTATATTTAATATACCAAAAGTGCTATTATTGAGCAACTTGAAAAATTCCCGTTCAAAGTTGTTTTTGGCAAGTTTTCTTTTCTCCGTATTGAACTCGATGAAGGGACGAAGCCAAGGACTTTGGTCAAACGAGAGTATCCTGTGAACTTTAGTAAGTTTCAACCCCTTCGAAACGTAGTATTTTAAATTACGATAGTAAACTACGTAACGTTGCTTGTTGAATAGATTAGGTACAAGCTTAGAAAGAGTGTCTTTTGTGGAAAGGTTCAATTGTTTATAATATGAAGAAAATAAATCGGTAGTTATTGCGCGAGATTCGGGCGCAAGGGGGTAGCCATTGTGTTCTTGATGCAATTCAGCAGGATACTCTTAATCAACCTCCAAAATGAAACCATAGGATGACTCGACCGATAAAGTAAGCACGTGTAATTAAGCATAATCGAGGAGGTCTTTTACAGGCACCCAAGCGAACTTACTAGTGGGTAGGTAGCCGACCATCGACAACCCGTACAAATTGTTCATGTCGCTTGAACGTACCAATCGTGTAGTTCACCTGTCAAGAAAATTTTCGTTAGTAACATTATTTATTTCCATTAAAGATTTCTGGCGAAATACCTAGATTTTTTAGGTTGAAAGTATTCCACACTTGCCGGACTGATTCGTAACTTTCATCTGATATGTGTTCGTCAGTGAGAGAGTTGAAAAATGCTTATCTGGGAGGAAGTGTCTCCTCAAACTTTGCCACGCTGCTCATGTAGTCGTAAGGATAGGTAATTTTTTTTAAGTAAATACGGGACTTGATGCGAAGGATAGAAAGAGTTTAAAGTTTCGAGGGAAGCTGGCATGAAACGAAGTGAATCGATGAAACGGAGACGACCTATATAGTGAAACTTATATAAGTTTCGGTGGTTGATGGAATGCAGGAAATTTTATGTTCCTTTATCAACCCAATCCTCTGCATAATAAGATTGGCGTCGTATCTACAATTTGAAAATAAATATAATTAATTATAATTTCGTCGATAGTAGAAAGGAAAATAAATTACGTACCGTGATAAATTGTGCATGACGACGGGTGTAAACTTTCCAACTCTTAGCTTTAAATTACACGAATTGTGGGCCACTCCGCGAAAACGCCTTAAAAATTGTAATTAGACGTTAGCTTTCTGATAATAAAAACCACCGATAAAAGTGTAATATACCGGAATAATGACAATGGTCTCTAACTCCCAGATCGCTCTGCGTGAGAAGATCCCCACACACGTAACAATGAATGGCGTTGCGAACCGATTCTTCTTCGACTAGTTTCAAAACCATCGGAACGTTTTTCTTTAATAATTCGGTGATGTACTCCCGTTCCATCAACAAACTTTCAAGAAAAACATGTTCGGAAAGTTTGGTTGTTGATGACAGTGAAGAATCGGGTAAACAAGTATGGATTTTATCAATGATGAATTCAAAATCCGCGTATATGACGTAAGGTACCTAAATTTAAGAAGAATATTAAAAAGTGAAAATTTGTAATAAGATTTCTTTTTTACCTTTTGTAGCCAGTCGATTTTATTGAATTTTAAAATGGGTTCTTTGTAGGGCATTTTCACAAGCTGTGGACCGTGGACATTACAGTTTTTTACGTGCTCTCTATGATTACTTTCGGCGCTTACACCAGAGTAGCGGTGTAAGCAATAACGAAATACATAAATTTTTCCGTTATGATTTGTGAAGTGACTCAACAAGCGACTAAGGTCGCTAATAAGACAAAAGTGCTGGTTTTTTCCTGACACGAGATAAAGAAGGTCTATTTGTCGATCTTCCGGCACTTAGTTTTCACTGACGTGAAGCGGGAAAACTTCGTTATCAGAACCAAAAACGTTGATTGATAGATTGTTTTTAAATTCAAATTTTGTAAGTTTTAAAACGTTTAATTGAAAAGGGAATGAAATGTCACTATAGTCTATTTCATTTTCAAATTTTTGGTATTGTTCCTTTCGGCGTCGATGTGAATTTGTAGGATGTAGTTTTGCAAGAATGCACCATAAGAAACACTTCTGGTCTTTAGTTTTAATATTTTGGAGACCTTTACCTTTACAAAGCTCCGAGGGTACCTCTATATAGGTACCACCTACGAGTGGAAGATACGTTATAATATCCACTTGGAAAAACAAAATCCGATCAATGGTCCATCCACTACCCATGTCTTGGAATTCCCCCATTGCTTCCGCAACTTGCTTTATGCAAGAGTCTATTTGAACTGGTATTACGTCCGGCATGAGGGAAGTTTGAGTCTTGCTACGGAAATATGGTAACGCTTCAACTTCTTCGCCGACGTTGAGTTTACGCACGTACTTCGCGCGAATAAATACGCTAAATTTTATACCCCGTTTCTTAGATAAGCGATTTTTCAAGTATTTAAATAAGGCTGAACATATGGAAGTGATTAATACCTCTGGGTCCGTTTGAGTGGTTTTCGGGGTATAACGCGAGCTAATGATGGCGTCCTCGATAACGGAAAGTTCTTCGACGTTTTCTAGAAAGTTATCCTCGGCGTCGTCTATTTCCATCGGTTTTCGAAGTGGTAGAGGATAATTTTGCCATGGCTGTGCGGGTGTCGGTGAAACTGGCTGCTGAAATGGGAGGATGGCTTCTTTACGCAATGAATCGGGTGTCGATGAATCTAAACCACTCGCGTGAATTCGCGAATGACGTTGCAATCCGTATTTGCGCGCGAAACTGTTACCACAAAGCGAACAAACGTATTTCCTATTACCGTGTTGTTCTCGTTTATGTCGATTCAAAGTAAACTGTGTCGCAAATTCTCTAACACATATGGTGCACGAAAACATTTTGACTCACTAGCCGCTACTCGCAACTGACAATGTCATCAGCTCCGATTCGAGCTTTTATACACTTTGCACCCCTAAACATTCGCTTCGCGTTGTTTAGGTTATAATAGTAGGATCCTTCGCCAGTTGGAGAAGAGCGGGTTTTTTTTTCGTTCTTAGCGCTTGGGACGTGGGAGAATTCTTTCCATGAAAGTACATCACTACTTTGTTATTATAACGGGCGCCGCCTCTAGCTCTCTACCTCTCTAGAATGTTTTCAATGTGATAAAGAATCTTTTGAAAATTATATCTGATGGGCTCTTTAGAACTTACAAGGATTAAAAAAATATTATCTTATTAATTACCAACCAAAATTAAATATAATTCCTAATTATAAGTACGTAAAAATTAAACTTTGGTTATTTCTCTTAATATTTATTTATTTTCACATTACAAATTCCTCACCGAGGGTTTGTTGAACAATTTGTTTTTTTTAAGCCAATAATTTTTCCAAATCATCGTTAAAGTCAATTTTTTGTTTTTTTTAATCTGCTTCTCTGGTGGAGCGCTTCTTTTCTTCCGCTTCTGTGTGGATAATGAGGAAATGCGAAAAGAGTCGAAGGAACTTCGGGGGTAGAAGAAGTTGACGCTATTGATGGTAGAGACGATAGAGATGATGATGAGTTTCCGGTTATAGGAATTGTGAATGATGATGTGGTCGGGATCAATGATAGTGTGGCTGGGATTTCTGGCGTAGAAGGATTCGGCTCTTTGTTCATTCCCAAAAAGAGTAGCGAAGCGATGGAGTCTTCTTTCGGCGATATCGATAAATCCAGTTTTTCGATCTAAAAATAATTGGAATAAATACACGTTTTATACGTAATAAACGAAAATAAACATACCCCCATTAGTTGGTTTAAACCTCCGAGAGCCCGTCTTATGTTGGCTATGTTCGGGTGGTAACATAAGTGCACATCAATAACTGCACACGCTTCATCCGGGCGGAATTCCACCCAAAATCCTCGATGTTGCTTCCGGATAATGACTTCAAAAGTTCGAAAATTGAAGACTGGAGTAGTTTAGGACCCTATTCCTAGCCAAAAGGGGGCGTGGCTACCGCGTCCCCAGCTGCGTGACGGGGGGGAATGAAGCGGGGAATCGCGATTCCGCCCCCCCTCGGGCGCGTGTCACGCGCGCGTGACCTGAATAATTAATGAGATTAACAGGTGTTAATTAGTTGACCTGTCAATCAAGTAGGTAAGCAAGTGTTTTAAAAAGGGTGCATATTAATGAGCGTGGTATTGTTTAACTAGGTGGATTACCGTTATGGGTCATTGACCTGTTAGATAGTAACATGTGTTTAGGATCATCAAGTAGTTATATGTTTGAATATTAATTTTTGGCGGGAAAGTGTAAGCGTCGCGTGTATAAAAATCAACAAGTGGTTAAACTCTTTAGGTTTATTAATGTACACTTATGTTTGACATGAATATTAATATATGGCTTAAGTTTGTACCTTTATAATTAACCGTTAGGGTTCATGACCTGGTAGCTATATGGTTGTTAAAGTTTTGGCGCGAATTTAACATGTGTTCTGAAGACCGTTAGAAATTGTAAGTGTCGATTAACAAGTAGGAATGGTACGTTTTAACCAATCTGTATGAAAATGGTTTATATAATACAACTAACGTGCTTATTAAGAAAGAGACAAAAATAAATATAAACAGTTTATTTAAATTAAAATTTTAAGGGCGCCACCTAAAATTACATAAATTAGTTGCTAATATAATAAAACATGTTGAATATATTACCCCCTTCCACGATGATTTTGATCCCCGGCGCTAGAAAAAATTCATATTATAATTTCATACGTATTAAAATATATTTAACGAATTACCTTTCCTCAAGTCCAGTACTCGCATTTCCGCCGACAATGACGGGTTGATCAAAATCTCCCGATAGGGAATCGTGGGAGAGTTCGAGGGCGTTGGGGAGTTCTCGGGTGTTGGTGGGTCCGAAGGCGTGGAGGGTGGTGGCAGCGTGTCGGGTCCTATTGTTAGAAATTTTATAAAAGTATAATAAAAAATAGAAAATAATTACTTCGAACTGGTCCTAGGTCCGCGTTTTCTCCTATAATTTAATAATTATCAATTACTTGTTACAGTATATTATCAAAAGTACATTACTTCCGCGTCCTCTCCCCTTCACTACTTTAATGAAATCTGCTGTAGTGTTGGAAGCCCTAAATTTTTAAATTTTTGTTGAAAAGGTTCGTATTAAGACGTTTTACAACTTACATTGTAGTTCAGGAACGAAATGTGATAAAACATGAAAAAATCACGCCTTTTATACCCGGCAATCTTAACCTAAATATTTGATTTACTATAGCTCGAGGTTAGGTTCGTGTATGGAATTTTTCTCGAGAAAACATTGATTTATTTTAAAAAACCGTTGCGTTAATAGAGTACGTAAAAATTGTTACAAAACCATTAGAAAATGGAGTTTCCTTAGCATCCCGCTAGGGGTTTATTTACCACATGTTGATATAAAAAAAAACGTTGCGTTAATAGAGTACGTAAAAAAATTGTTACAAAACCATTAGAAAATGGAGTTTCTTAAGCATCCCGCTAGGGGTTTATTTACCACATGTTGATATAAAAAAAACCGTTACGAAAAATTACGAGTACCTAAAACCGTTATGAAAATTAGCATGTGTTATAGAAGTTCCTAAGCGTCCCGCTAGGGGATTTTAGTTTATTACGAAAACTTACGCATGTATTAATAAAAAGCGTTAGATAAATTAGCATGTGTTATAGAAGTTCCTAAGCGTCCCGCTAGGGGGTTTTGCGACTATAAATAGAGGGACGCGCTTTATTTGCATTTATTTCACAACTTGCATTCGACTTGAAGAAATTGTAAGTAAATTTTAAAATTTGGGGAATTACCTTTTTTAAATGACCGTTTATTGTTAGGAAATTATTCTGGCACGATGGACTTTGACCGCAAAGTAATAGTTTATTAATTCAGTCTATTTTTTATACCATTTAATTTAGTTTAATTTTTAGAACCAATCCGAAACACCTCCCTGCTCCCAGGTCAATAAGGTCCGTCGGCGATTAGATTTCGGAAATAAAGTAAATATTAAGAAAACTCGTTTCGAAGTAGACATCCCGAAGAATCAACCCGATATCATAGATTTAACATGCCACGAGGTACTCGATAGCCCTTCGAAACAATCGCCATTCAAACCAGTTGATGCGCGGCCCAAAAGCACCCCATCCAAGCTAGGCCCATCTCAACCAGGTCCATCTCAAGCCGGTCCATCTCAAGCCGGTCCATCTCAAGCCGGTCCATCTAAGCCAGTAGACGACGGCTGGACGGATATAGTCGTAGAGTTTTCCCGCCATAAAAATTTCGGGATAAAAATTGCAAGTTTCAAAAATAACTTGTATTTAGATATAAGGCGTTACGTCAAAAATAGCGATCGGCCAACCGCGACAAAAGACGGCGTTTGCGTCAAACTAGATTCGGCGTATGAGTTAAAAGAGTATCTAGAACAGATAGTTTATGAAGAAGGTGATTTTCAACTAAGAAACGAGAAGGTTGAAATTCTAGCGGGTCGGCGAGGTGAAGTTCTAGTTTACAAGAACCGTGGACGTCACTACGAAAAACTATTAAACTTGCAGAATTCCGGCGAAGTTTACGACGTCGCGACAACGATTCAAACCGTATTAAATATTTACGCAGGACTTTAAAAACACCATGGCCCTCGATCTTAGCACCCGTTTCAACCCTAAAAATTTTTACTCGATAGATAAAATCATTGCCAGTTCTTCTCGAAAGTATAGGTGTAAATCTATGCTATTCGAGTGTAATTTTAAAAATTTAGACCAATTAAACCACGCGGATATCAGTAACCAACTGACCCGTATTTTCCAATCAATATTAGATAGAATTACGGCCGATAATTTAGGCTACACGCGCGTCAGGGTGGTGGTAATTTCCGATGAGCTGCAAGATCCGATAAATTTCCAATTAATGAATATCAATGAATTGACAGCTGAGAGAATTTTAACGGGGATTGAAAAGGTAGCGCAGTCCGTAAAAACCATTTATTTAGATTCACCCCTCCGATTCGACCTAATATTTCTTCAAGATACCCCTATGAGAGGACTTCCTCGCAGTGTTAGAAGCAGAAGTTATGAATGTTTAGATCAGTATATCAACCAAGGTAACACATTTATTCCCATTAGAAATACGGACAATTTATGTTTTACGAGAGCCCTGGCGGTGGGAAGAGTTTTGGCCACGCGCGGCCATGAATAAAACCATAGAGAAAGTCTATTACGATCCTGAAAATCCAGGGGGATTAGGCGGTGTCAAGCGATTAGAAAAAAGTTTGCCCTTAATTCCAAAGACCAAAATTAAAAAATGGTTGTTAACGCAAGACCCCTATACGTTGCATAGAGACCGAAAGCTTAAATTTGCTCGTACACCAACATATGTGACGTCACTGAATGAAATTCATCAAATGGATTTAATAGTTTTGGACGAGTTGAAACCGGATTATAATTATATTTTAGTTAACATTGACGTTTTATCGCGCTTTTTATCCGCGTTACCTTTGAAAACAAAGAGCGGGAAAGACGTTCTACAGGCGCTAAAAAAATTCACAAAGTTAATAAACCCATGAAAATTAATACGGATCAAGGAAAGGAATTTCTTAATAAGACCGTACAGGATTATTTAAAAAAGAACGATATAAAACATTTTGTAAGTTACGGGGACATAAAATGCGGAATCGTAGAACGCGCCAATAGAACTCTCGAGAACAAAATATATCGTTTAATTACTAAAACTAAGAAACCAAATTTCATTAAGGATTTACCGAAAATTGTTAGATCGTATAATAACAGTGTACACAGGTCGACCGGGTTCAAACCGTGTGAAGTAACGGTTGATAATGAGCATTTAGTTTGGAAAAATCTTTACGGTAAAAAATCAATTAGGGAAAAAGCCAAATTCAAAGTCGGTGAACGTGTTCGATTAACAAAAGCCCCGAAAGCGTTTACTAAAGGCTACAAGGGATACTGGTCGAAGGAAGTGTTTACTATTAAGAGAGTGATTAATAGACCTCGTCCTGTTTACGTCATACAAGATCAAAATAATCAAGTCATCTTGGGTTCATTCTATCCCGAAGAACTACAAAAGATTCTATCATGAATACTAATCAGCTTGATGAATTTTTGAAATGTGATTATAGAACGCGCCCATTTTACATTGGTACATTTTCCAAAGACGCGATTCCCAAAAAAGCGCCGAAACAGAAAACGTATTGTTTTATTATAAATACGGACGATTCGACGGAACCAGGTTCTCATTGGGTCGCTGTGTTTATTGAATCGGGAAAGGGAGAATTTTTCTGTTCGTTTGGAAATTCACCTGTTACGTACAATTTTAACTTGGGTCATTTAGCTAAAAAGTGGGTATATAATAAAAATATTATCCAACCGATTGACTCGGAAACATGCGGTGCTCATTGTTTATTTTATATCGTATGTAAATGTTCGGGGTATACTTATAGAGAAATATTAGATATGTATAATGATACTCTATATATCAATGACATAATCTCGTTATGGAATATGTGTCTGCATTTAATGAATCACGAAAATAAATATTGTAATCAATAAATTTTTATTGTATCAATTTTTCCATTTTTTAAGAGGGCTTAATGCGCGGCGTCTGTTTTTAGGTGTCGGATAAGGTTTGCGAACATTTAGTCTCCTCTTCACGTGCTTTTCATTCGTTTGCAAATCTTTATCCGAAAATGGTAGAGACACAGCCTCCGATAAATTCTCCACGCTTTCAGCCGATGGCCTATACGTTACGTCGCTGTCTCGTGTAGTACCCGTCGCGCCTTCAGACGTATTGAAGAGGTTCCTTATGTTACTGGTACTTTCGGAACGGCGTGGTGTACTACTTGAAAGAGGATCAAACTCGCGGCGGAGTGCTTCGTGGACGGCTTCGGGAATATTCGGTGTTGACTCCGCTATCAAATGATCCGGTAGAAACGCCGGGACTGGGGGAGTAGGTCGAAGAGGGGGTCTCGGTTCCGCGTGTAGATAAACGGGAATCGGATCGGGAGAAATCAACGTAGTACTGGGTGAAACGGCGGAACCGCGAGAGACATTTCTCGGAGAATTTGTTGGTGTAGCTACGGGTCGTATCATCTGCGCCGGTGCGAGAAGAGGAGCTAACGTATTCGATGGAGGAGGCATCGCTGGGGGCTCTAAACGAACGGCGGGGACTCCTTGAAATTCTTTAATTTTAAAGTACCTTTGAAGCATAGTTAAATACTCTCGTAACGTATCCTCCTCACTCCCTACTTTAATCGGTTTATTTATGATACTTTTCATTTGATTTTGAATAATGTCTATTAATTTGGCCGTATCGCTAAAATAGCTATCAGCGGGAACTAAAACGAATTTTTTCATCGATTAATAATACGGTTAAGAACCACGGGAATTAATGAACCGAGAATTGCACCCCAGAATCCGCCTCGCTGAGATATTAGAATTTTTCGACGGTTTAAGTCGGTTAAATTTTTACGAGCAAGTTTTCTGATGCACGCTTTATAGCGCTGTAATATTTTTTTCCTATTTGCGCCTACAGGTAGCGCCCCCCGGGTAATATTAAGACAAATATTAGAAATAGAGTTTAATTGTTCGGGACTAGCGTTTTTAATTAAAAATTTGCGCTGACTGGGGGAAGCTTTTTTAATGAGCGTTAAATAAGGTTTATGTTCCCGTATCGCTCGTGGCCAAGTCATCTTACGTAATGAAACAATTTTATAAATACATTCAAATTTATTCAAAAAACACAAAGAATTTATACAATGAAAACATTTTCACATATTTTTTATAGAATATATTTAACAGAATAAATTTTTTTTTAAACATTATTTTTAAACCCGTCACCATTACTCTAGAAAAGTTATCATTGGGCCCTCTTCAAATAAGCAATTTGTTCGCACTTTGAAATGTTCTGGTGTTTCTTGATTTAAATCTAAAACAATATTAGAATAGGGTCGAGAAGCAGTTACATTATTGTACACAGTACTTAGAAAATTTGGGTTATTAGGAAATACTTGTCGACTGAGACATTTAATCTGACTAGGATCACGCGGACTCTTAAATAGAACAATGTACGATGAGTTCAAGCTAATATCGCGAGCCGCTCGACCTTGACCAAAAACATTTTGGGTTAAGAATAATATAGTTAAATTTAAGTGGTGACTACCAACACGAAATAATTCCGAAACGTACGCGTTATTTAAGCAACTTTGAGAGAGATCGTCGAGAACGAGCAAGTTATTTATAGAACTATCAAATATTTCTTCCGGTTTCTCACTTAATAAACCCTGATGAAACTCGATATCAGGTATAATTTTTTTAAGCTCATTGAATTTTTCCGACCAAATATTATAACAATAAATGATTCGCTCGGGAGGTTTCTCGAACAGCGTGTGTCGATTTTTTAAAAGCCGAAAAGTCCAAACTGTTTTTCCGCATCGACTCGGTCCACTGATGAGGAACGTGGTCGGCGATTTAAACTTGAGCCGCGTTACTGACATTTTTGTAGCCGAAGGGAATACTGGTACCGTCGCTCTTGAAGATTCGCTTGTTAGACGTAAATCCAACGAGTTTTTCAGCTGGTTTTTGGAATAGCTGCCCCGTTTTTAAACGTTTCACGTTAAATGGGACTTCGACGCTGTATTTCAATTGTTGGTTGCGTGTAGCGAGGTCCTTCAAAGCTTCAAAGTTGACAATTGACTGATTTTTTTTAGTCAATGTAATGCCCTTAAGTTTAGTGACAATCTTTCCAGATTCGAATAAAATTGAATAAGCTTTACATCCCAAGGAAACAAAGGCTTTTATATTTTCATTGGAATACTGGTCAGCTAATGTACCTAGGGTAGTCCCTAGCGGAATATTTAAGTCTTTACTCATATAAAGAAAAGCAGAATCAGTATCGACGTAATTTAAATTAGAACCAATTTGAGCCATTAATTTGTATAATTTAATACGGCCGTAACTGGCTACAAACGCGCCTATCGTTGGTGACCCTTTCCGATAAGTTGGAACGTAGTCTTCCCGAAAACGAGTGGTGACTAAGGCTATATCATCGTCTAGTAGTTTAAAATCCGTTAATTCTTTGGTTTTATCGGCCAAAATTTCGACTAATTCCTTATAAGAATTAATAAAAACACTTTGGCCTCGATTTAAATTAATGGAATTTTTGCCCCACAGACTGTTTAGACTAAGTTTGCCAATAGCTTTTAAAGCGGGATTATCGGTTATATCGTCTAAATTTAAATCTAACCCGTCAATTTCATTAAAGTCTCGTAAATAATTAAGTTTTTGTTCTAATGTAATTATGTCTTTTGGATACGACGAATTTTGAACTTTGATTTTGTAAAAAAGCCGAATATAGTCATCGAATAGCGGACAATCTTTATCGAATGTCTCTCGGTAATGATGTACTTCGTGAATTGTAATAATTTTGTAACCGTACTCTATCGCTAGATAAAACTCGGGGGTCGTCCACACGTCGGTTATGCTACGCTCTCGATCAGTATGGGTACATTCGAAACATTGTTCAGCTGCACATTTGTAGCAGAGAGTATAATAAATTTTACTATTAATTTTAGCTGAGAGAATTGGGAGGTTTAAACTGGTAGGTGGCAGCACCGTAGCTTTAATCAGACCAAAATAAGCGTTAACGGAAAAATTAAAGTTACAAGTTATAATTTCGGGGCTTGATTTGGGATATTTATAGGAACTCATCTGGACCGACGGATACATACTATTGAAATCCACGACTTTGATTGGTCGATCGGGAGTGGCTTCGGCGTAAATTACAAAGTTTTCGACCCTCCCCCCACGAATGGCGTCTCTCGCTCCTATCGGTTTGGTAAAGGGTAGGGAATCGCAGAAACTCGCAATTGCTGGGTCTTCTACTAACTGATCATACTCGTGCTCCCATATACTAATAAACTGTGCATTAGGCCTTTCCTTTTTTAAAAAATTTTCGCGGTCGAGGGTTTTGAGATAAATATTTAAATTATAATCTTTTAACTGTTTATCGTAAGCCTGGTGGTCAGTGTGCAGTGGGCATTTATGGTAATGGCAGCCGTAAAATTCGGCAATTATTTCGGGCGAGGAACAATAACCGTCTAATCGATAGGGATAAATGACATGTTCGCCACCTAGCGATCGCGCCGTTTGAAATTTCACGTTGAGTTTTTTTTTCCAAATAAGCTAACCATTTTAGGGCCTTGACACTATGCCGTTTCCTATAACCCGTCCCCGGAACAATCGCGATAGTGTTTGGTTCGACAAATCTACTAAGGAATAAATTTGTGACGGCTCCCGGCAACGTTATGGCGTTTGACCCTAACAAATCAAAATCGACTGTTTTTAAAAATAAATTTCTAAAACTATCGAATCCTTTCTGTAAAAGTTTAACGTCATCGATCGCGTATTCGGTTAAAACTTTATTTAGATCAAAAACGACGTAACGCTGGGAGTCGTACCATTGATTAAATTCCACGATTTCCTCGTCCGTAAATTTGTCGATACCAAAATATTCTTTCTCGGGGAGGGCGCCGATGTAATCTAAATTGTTTTCCGTAGCGAATGAATAACAAAAATAACCTTTCTTTTGGACAATCTTAAAAGTTTTCGAGAAATTTCGAAGGGCTGTAGGTAGGAACATGAAACTATCGATAAAGGCTATTTTAAATTGGGCGAGAAACATACCCAGGGCTTTGGAACCGGTATAAATTATCTCGGGTTTAATCTTTCGTTTTAATAGACCGTTAAGAATAAGCAACGTATCGAAACCACTCCCGAAATGGCTAATTAATATGACGTTTTCAAAGACCGGCCTCGTAACCGTATCTCTTTTCCGACCATTAACTGTCACCTGGCATGCTAATAAATAATCTAGGAAATTTTGAACGCAATCAAAGTCGTGAAATTTTCGGTAATCATAATTGGTCGAAAATGGCGCTTCTTGCATCGCGGATATGATTAAAATTGGTCTAATTGCAGTGTCAGTCGTTATGGTCTCAAAATCAAAATAGCATAGTCGTTTCTCATTTGATTTTATTTCTAATGGGCGGACGTGACACTCGTTTTTGGGATGCTCAATTTTGCAAAAAGCGCATTTGTTGTCGCAATTATGATTGCCTTCATAGTCTTTCCCGCAATTTAAACAGCGCCTTAAAACCTGACAGGTTCCTAGTTCTACGTGTTGGGAGAAACAATTTGGTCCGGCAAAATACCTATTACAGTCATGACAACGGGTAGCCTGTTCTATACTGGGGTGGAATTCCGGACCGTGACACCGGCGGCATTTAAGATTGGGTCCGCAGTCGTGACCTTTTTTTTGTTTGTCAGAATAAAAAAGGACTAGACAATATTTACAATAATATTTTGCCCCAAACATGGCCGAATAAGATCGTACGACGTGGGTGTGGTCTTTAATTTTTAAGAGGAAAATTTGTTTTTCTTTGAAGGGCCCAATAAACACTTTATCGAAATTATCGTCCGCCGAGATTAATATAATTTGGTAGTCGGGTAATATATTTTGGAATCGATTAATGTCTATTATTTCTACGGGGCCTTCGGGAACCCCCGCTAGGGCGTGTAATTTTTTAGCTTCAATTTCTTGTTCGGGTTTTTTCCCGTTTCTAATTGTCTTTAAATCGTTTTGATTAAAACTAGCACCCAGTCCTAAACTTTTTAAATGCTGATAGTCGGCCAAAACTCTTCCCACCGCCAGGGCTCTCGTAAAACATAAATTGTCCGTATTTCTAATGGGAATAAATGTGTTACCTTGGTTGATATACTGATCTAAACATTCATAACTTCTGCTTCTAACACTGCGAGGAAGTCCTCTCATAGGGGTATCTTGAAGAAATATTAGGTCGAATCGGAGGGGTGAATCTAAATAAATGGTTTTTACGGACTGCGCTACCTTTTCAATCCCCGTTAAAATTCTCTCAGCTGTCAATTCATTGATATTCATTAATTGGAAATTTATCGGATCTTGCAGCTCATCGGAAATTACCACCACCCTGACGCGCGTGTAGCCTAAATTATCGGCCGTAATTCTATCTAATATTGATTGGAAAATACGGGTCAGTTGGTTACTGATATCCGCGTGGTTTAATTGGTCTAAATTTTTAAAATTACACTCGAATAGCATAGATTTACACCTATACTTTCGAGAAGAACTGGCAATGATTTTATCTATCGAGTAAAAATTTTTAGGGTTGAAACGGGTGCTAAGATCGAGGGCCATGGTGTTTTTAAAGTCCTGCGTAAATATTTAATACGGTTTGAATCGTTGTCGCGACGTCGTAAACTTCGCCGGAATTCTGCAAGTTTAATAGTTTTTCGTAGTGACGTCCACGGTTCTTGTAAACTAGAACTTCACCTCGCCGACCCGCTAGAATTTCAACCTTCTCGTTTCTTAGTTGAAAATCACCTTCTTCATAAACTATCTGTTCTAGATACTCTTTTAACTCATACGCCGAATCTAGTTTGACGCAAACGCCGTCTTTTGTCGCGGTTGGCCGATCGCTATTTTTGACGTAACGCCTTATATCTAAATACAAGTTATTTTTGAAACTTGCAATTTTTATCCCGAAATTTTTATGGCGGGAAAACTCTACGACTATATCCGTCCAGCCGTCGTCTACTGGCTTAGATGGACCGGCTTGAGATGGACCGGCTTGAGATGGACCGGCTTGAGATGGACCTGGTTGAGATGGGCCTAGCTTGGATGGGGTGCTTTTGGGCCGCGCATCAACTGGTTTGAATGGCGATTGTTTCGAAGGGCTATCGAGTACCTCGTGGCATGTTAAATCTATGATATCGGGTTGATTCTTCGGGATGTCTACTTCGAAACGAGTTTTCTTAATATTTACTTTATTTCCGAAATCTAATCGCCGACGGACCTTATTGACCTGGGAGCAGGGAGGTGTTTCGGATTGGTTCTAAAAATTAAACTAAATTAAATGGTATAAAAAATAGACTGAATTAATAAACTATTACTTTGCGGTCAAAGTCCATCGTGCCAGAATAATTTCCTAACAATAAACGGTCATTTAAAAAAGGTAATTCCCCAAATTTTAAAATTTACTTACAATTTCTTCAAGTCGAATGCAAGTTGTGAAATAAATGCAAATAAAGCGCGTCCCTCTATTTATAGTCGCAAAACCCCCTAGCGGGACGCTTAGGAACTTCTATAACACATGCTAATTTATCTAACGCTTTTTATTAATACATGCGTAAGTTTTCGTAATAAACTAAAATCCCCTAGCGGGACGCTTAGGAACTTCTATAACACATGCTAATTTTCATAACGGTTTTAGGTACTCGTAATTTTTCGTAACGGTTTTTTTTATATCAACATGTGGTAAATAAACCCCTAGCGGGATGCTTAAGAAACTCCATTTTCTAATGGTTTTGTAACAATTTTTTTACGTACTCTATTAACGCAACGTTTTTTTTTATATCAACATGTGGTAAATAAACCCCTAGCGGGATGCTAAGGAAACTCCATTTTCTAATGGTTTTGTAACAATTTTTACGTACTCTATTAACGCAACGGTTTTTTAAAATAAATCAATGTTTTCTCGAGAAAAATTCCATACACGAACCTAACCTCGAGCTATAGTAAATCAAATATTTAGGTTAAGATTGCCGGGTATAAAAGGCGTGATTTTTTCATGTTTTATCACATTTCGTTCCTGAACTACAATGTAAGTTGTAAAACGTCTTAATACGAACCTTTTCAACAAAAATTTAAAAATTTAGGGCTTCCAACACTACAGCAGATTTCATTAAAGTAGTGAAGGGGAGAGGACGCGGAAGTAATGTACTTTTGATAATATACTGTAACAAGTAATTGATAATTATTAAATTATAGGAGAAAACGCGGACCTAGGACCAGTTCGAAGTAATTATTTTCTATTTTTTATTATACTTTTATAAAATTTCTAACAATAGGACCCGACACGCTGCCACCACCCTCCACGCCTTCGGACCCACCAACACCCGAGAACTCCCCAACGCCCTCGAACTCTCCCACGATTCCCTATCGGGAGATTTTGATCAACCCGTCATTGTCGGCGGAAATGCGAGTACTGGACTTGAGGAAAGGTAATTCGTTAAATATATTTTAATACGTATGAAATTATAATATGAATTTTTTCTAGCGCCGGGGATCAAAATCATCGTGGAAGGGGGTAATATATTCAACATGTTTTATTATATTAGCAACTAATTTATGTAATTTTAGGTGGCGCCCTTAAAATTTTAATTTAAATAAACTGTTTATATTTATTTTTGTCTCTTTCTTAATAAGCACGTTAGTTGTATTATATAAACCATTTTCATACAGATTGGTTAAAACGTACCATTCCTACTTGTTAATCGACACTTACAATTTCTAACGGTCTTCAGAACACATGTTAAATTCGCGCCAAAACTTTAACAACCATATAGCTACCAGGTCATGAACCCTAACGGTTAATTATAAAGGTACAAACTTAAGCCATATATTAATATTCATGTCAAACATAAGTGTACATTAATAAACCTAAAGAGTTTAACCACTTGTTGATTTTTATACACGCGACGCTTACACTTTCCCGCCAAAAATTAATATTCAAACATATAACTACTTGATGATCCTAAACACATGTTACTATCTAATAGGTCAATGACCCATAACGGTAATCCACCTAGTTAAACAATACCACGCTCATTAATATGCACCCTTTTTAAAACACTTGCTTACCTACTTGATTGACAGGTCAACTAATTAACACCTGTTAATCTCATTAATTATTCAGGTCACGCGCGCGTGACACGCGCCCGAGGGGGGGGCGGAATCGCGATTCCCCGCTTCATTCCCCCCCGTCACGCAGCTGGGGACGCGGTAGCCACGCCCCCTTTTGGCTAGGAATAGGGTCCTAAACTACTGACTGGTAATTCGGGGCGGCCGGGAATGTGTCCCAGCGCAGCCTTATATCTTAAAACCGCGACGGTCACTTTTTTGTCTAAGACGGTATTGTTAGTTGCCATTCTGAAATGAATATGATTTTGATTTTCGGGAGATGGGCTTATAAATCCCAGCCAGAATTGAAATTTCTTCTGGAAGTCGTCTCCACCACAAGTAATAAATAGAGCTTATAGTTTACAACCTTTCGTAATAACAAGAATGTATATACGCCATAAGATATAAATTACGCTTTATTTATGTCACAAAGAATAAATAACGTATTTATACTATAAGGTATACACAAGATTGTATTTATTTATACTCAGGGAGAATGAATATGTAGAGATTATTTTTAGCGTTTCTCCAATTCCACCCGTTGGGCCCCCCGGTATGCTCCTCCGCTTTAATAGAATCAAATAATACTGAAATCTCATTGGTTCTTAAAAATTACGTTTTTCGACGTGATTAGCGCTGCTGCGAGGACGCAAAAAATAAGACCGCCTCCTTTTTCCCTCCCTCCCCCTAGCGTGACGGGGTTAGGGGCTCAACGTGTCCGTCGATAGTCTCGACATATTCATTCTCCCTGAGTATAAATAAATACATTCTTGGTATACATAAGAACGTATTTATACTATAAGGTATACATAAGAACGTATTTATACAGTGGGGTATAAATAAAGATTGTATTTATCTATATTTAGTATAAATATATCAATGGTAATAAGACTAATTCTGATTTCCATCGGTAGACCTATTAGACGGTTGTAAGTAAAAATGTTTCTATTTAACCATTCCACTTCCCAATGTTTGATTCAAGTAAATGTATATGAGAGAGGTAAAAAGAAAAAAAATCAGATATGGTTAAGACCAAAATATTTTATTTATATTTTTTCCATAAATTTATCTGATGCGCTTTAAATAATGCACAATTGAAATTTTGAAAATGGTATTTGCAGACCCTTCGACCCAAATCTGCAAAATTTTTAAATTTTGGGCATCCAATGTCCTCAAGGTGAATGATCTTCTTAACGAATCGATTCGAGAGGAACGATGTTTTCTCCAGACCTTTCGTGAAGAAGGTTGACGCTTTAGACGTGATGTAGGTGATGATTCCATCCAATTCGTTTATTTCGTATTCACCCTCGTCTCACTACATCCCGCAAATATTCGTCGAGATCCACGAACAAAGTCTTTCGTCTTTCACGTTTAGCTCGTGATACGGAAAAGGCGGCTTAAAGGCGTACACCCCACTCTCTCCAGTTTTAACCACCAAGAATGCCAATTCTTTGAGAACATATTCGTTGTTGGCTCTCAGAAAGTTGACTTCGAGAATGCAAGAGTTATTCTCCGACCTAGAATTGACAATACAAATTAAAAATGATTCGCGAATAATTAATACGTGATAAAACTCACATTTTGGGTTACTCATCGTATGACTGGTGAGCGCCGCTTCTAAAACGTAAAAGACAAGATTCCAAATTCGGGATGTAATTTTAAGGAAACTGAGTCCCTTTATATAGTACTCATCCGTGCGCTTTTTACTTGGTTTCATATACTTTACAAAAAGAGTAATTTCAATCCTTGGCGAATCAACATCTACGTTACTCTCCGTTCATTTCAATTGACGTTTCACATCTGTAAGAATTCTATTTGCAAACCAAACACGCTGGAAAACAATCGGTATATCTCCACCTTAGATGTTGCTCTCCGTTAAAATCCCTGCAAATATACAATCGTCGTAATATCGCTACCCTCACCGTAGATTCACGTCCCGTATAAACAAACCGCTTCTTTCTGGTGCGGATGAAAAGCTTGACCTCGTTTTATCACAGACCTCTATTCCGCTTCCTTATTACGCTCCGTCAATAAATCTTCGGCTGGCTCCGATGGTCCCTTCGCGTTTTCAACGGACGCTCTCGTATTCTCGATGCTGACCCGTACTTTTTTCATGAATTATACCCCATGCCATACCCTATTGGGTATTTCGTTAATCCCCGCGTAAACTCCCGCCCCGTACCGAGGAAACGCGCGTATAAACAAGCCGCTCCTTTCTGGCGCGGTTGAAATCCGAGACCTCATTCTTCCGGGTCTCTCTCCCCTACCTCGTCACCAAACTCAGCTTCCTCCTCGAACGATATTACACCCCATCAACAAGACTCTGACCGGCTTCGATTCCCCCTTCACGTTTTCATCGGTCTCTCTCGTATTCTCGATGCCGACAAATGTGGCCACATCGAGCCGACGTGGTTTCGAGGGAGATACCGGCACCCCGTGCTAACCCTATGGAAAATATTGGCACCCCGTTATAACCCTATGGGAATTTTGCACACCGTGGCTCTAAACTCTCACTTTTACACTACTAGTTAAATTCTGAAATATGCTTTACTGAGTAATTTGCCAAAAGTTACAATTTTTAGCAGCGCAATGCACAAATTCTGCATTTTTTACCTGATTATTTATATGAGCCTGCAAACCCGTGTTTTCCTCTCATGTTTGCCGCGCCGTCATAGCCCTGTCTCCGGCATTATTTCAAATTATTACGAAGACGGTCTTCTAAGAGGCGTAATACCTCATTTTCGAAGTAGTCTGCCGAATGGTTTGTAACTTCGAAAAACCCCGAAGGCTTTCTTTAATTTGGATTGATTTGTTTTCGTCTTTATTTAGGTTTAACAAGGAGACTACTCGAGGTGTACCTGTCACTGATCGAATTTGTTTAAATTGAAGGATTAAGTAGACCTTCATGTTACTTAAAAAACCCCAAATGGAAAATAATGCGATGAGCTTTAGTTTAAACATGGCAACCGAAAACGTTTTTGACAACTGAAATATTAACAGGAAATTATTTAAAAAAAAATTAAACAATGGTGGTTAAATTTGGGTATTTATCTAATTTTGGTTAAATATCTTATTTTGTTTAAATATCTGAATTCGGGTAATTATCGTAATTGTCTAAATAAATTAATTTTACACGTACTTAATAAAGCTTTTTAAATTAAATTTACATAACCTGCTCAAATTTTATTCAATTTACAGAACCTTATAAATCTAAACAAATTACGATATTAGATATAAATTCACCAAATTTACAGTACCTGATCAATCAACCCAAATTTAGACATTTGATATGAATTAAGCCAATTTAACCATTTGAATTTAGTATTTTACCCTAATTTATTCCTTTTGATTGATCAGAATAACCGTTAAGACAAGTTTTTATCAAAATCTAAAAAGTAGGGTGGAAAATTCCAAAAACATTGGTCGATTTGTCGTGGAATGACCCCAAATTAAGATTTTTACCCAAATTTAGAAGTTTAGCGAAATTTAGATATTTACAAGAATTCAGATATTTACTCACATTTAAACTCTTGCCTAAATTATATTTCAATTTTTTAATTTAGATATTTATATATTTACCCAAAACTAGATATTTTACCCAAATTTAACCACCTTTATAGAAGCTTGTGAAAAACCTACTATTTACTAGCATCTCAATTCTTGAACACTTTTCAAATTTCTACCTTTAATTTATATAATATTAAATTCCTTAGCCATTTTGGCTCAGTTAACTTGCCCCCCCCCCAAACGCTGTTTTCAAAAACTAACAAGTTGATTGAAAGGCACCCATTTTGCACCATCAGTAACCCATTACGCACCCATGGTGTTCAGTAAGAAATTGCAATTTCAAAGGTGGGGGGCAACTTTATCCGAGCCCCCCCCCTTCCACTTTTCCCTAAAACTTGTTAACCAATCAAACGCCCCATTACGCACCATTATGCACCACAGATAAATTATTACGCACCATACTAGTTAACGAATTTAAAATATTTTTAAACACTTTGTCATTTGTTAATTTTTAAAATTAAACGTGGCGGCTAGATTCACCTCAGCCCCGGAACTATTATCCATAATGCATTTCACGGTGACGCTCGTGGAAATCACGTCACGTTGTTTATTGAATACAATGTGGATGCTTGTGCTAAATACGCTTCACGTTTTGGAACAGCCCCCGTACGGGGGTTTGCAACCGCTGCATCACCTAGACCCGTTTCGGCTCAGAATATTTTTTGAGCTAAGGTTATATGGGAATTCCAAGGTTTTATTTTTGTTATTGTTCAAAATGGATATTTGAAACTTTGACGCGAATAAAGCCCATATTCGCGGGTTGCTGTTGAAACAGAAGGTGGTCGTTAATGGTATGGAACCGCTTTAAAACAAGGCAAGCTACATAGTACGAGATACTCAAAATTTGTTAATACGACCTTAGTTCAATTTTAAAAACGAAATTTGTTTTCGAATTTTTACCCTAGACTAATAACTAAGACTTGTGTCAGAATTTATAGCCTGGTGTACCGGTAAGATTAAAAACACACCACCGGAGGTCTCTCATCAGAATGCCCTACGCCAGCGTCCACAAGCCCGGACAGGTGGAAAAACCAGCTTGGGTAGAAGAGCCCTACTACTGATGGTCGCACCCTCAACGCAAGCCGACCAGCCCGCCACTTCACACACATTAGTGGGATTAAGAGCGGATGCTCTAGCAACGCCGGCAGACACCCTGCTATGAAGGTAGAGAGTCAAACCCTTTGGAGAGAGCTCCTAAAGGGGAACGACGAGCACACAGCAGCCCAAGTAACCCGGCACAGCTGGCACCGGAGAACCCGGTGGACTCCAAAAGGCCGGGAAACAGAACCACCGTGCCCGCATATGGAGGCTCGCCGCCCCACAGCAGGCTACCCAATCCGCCGATGGAATTAAACAAGGCAAACTGGCCGCCTCGGCAGATTGGGTAGCCTGCTGTGGGGCGGCGAGCCTCCATATGCGGGCACGGTGGTTCTGTTAAAGCGGTTCCATACCATTAACGACCACCTTCTGTTTTAACACCAACCCGCGAAAAGGGGCTTTACTCGCGTCAAAGTTTCAAATATCCATTTTCAACAATAACAAAAATAAAAACCTTATTATATAACCTTAGCTCAAAATATATTCTGAGCCGAAACGGGTCTAGGTGGTGCAGCGGTTGCAAACCCCCGCACGGGGGCTGTTCCAAAACGGGGGACAAAATACGTTAAGCGTAATTAGCACAAGCATCCACAGTGTATTCAATAAACAACGTGACGTGATTTCCACGAGCATCACCGCGAAATGAATTATGGATAATAGTTTAAATTCGTTAACTGGTATGGTGCGTAATACTTTATCTGTGGTGCATAATGGTGCGTAATGGGTGCGTTTGATAAGTTAACAAGTTTTAGGGAAAAGTGGAAGGGGGGGCTCGGATAAAGTCCCCCCCTTTGAAATTTTAATTTCTTACTGAACACCATGGGTGCGTAATGGGTTACTGATGGTGCAAAATGGTGCATAATGGTGCATAATCGGTGCCTTTCAATCAACTTGTCAGTTTTTGAAAACAGCGTTTGGGGGGGGGGGCAAGTTAACTGAGCCCATATTTTTATCTGATAAGAATTTCTATGAAATAAAATTTAAATAAATGTTGTTTTATACACGTTGTTTGAGAAATCTGGCACCAATTTACAGGCGTTTTCTTTGGGTATCAAAAAGTGAAAAAGATCCGAAGGAACGTTTTCCTAAGTTAAACCGTGTCCTAGTAATTGGCCGTCAAAAATTAGCCTCCAAACCGTCGAAAAACGCGCAAATGTGACCCAATTGTTTCCTTTAATAAGCATTTGGTTTTTTATCGAATGAGTCTCCACAGCCTACGTAGCGGCCAAAAATGGAATTCACTATTCTTGTTGATTGAGCGGGCCGCTATGGGGCAAGAGAAGGCGAGCGCCATCGCAGTGGGCCGTGGTTGAGAGCGCCATACTGATTTCAAATTATAAAGCGCACGAATTTTAAAGAATTAGTTAGCGCGAAAATCCAAAAAAAAATTACGGGCATTTATAATAGAAACACGCTACAATTGATGTTTAAAGCAAAAATATTATTTTCAGGTACACATTTTCAGGCACTTATAAGCAGTAGTGTTATTTTCAGCTACATACAAAAGTTATTTTCAAGTTATTTATATACACTATATCAATGGCGTAGCCAGGAATTAGTCAAAGGGGGTCGAAGTATGTGCATGTTAAGAAGGGGCCGAGAAAGGGGTGGAAATTTAGTACAGTCAAAGGTAGACCCAAGGGGGGGGTCTGAACCGGAAACCCCTCTTGTCTAGACCACGGCACTATATTCAACACGAGATATTTACTTGTACAAACAGTTATTATATACCATATCAGTTAAAAAACGTATTGTCAGGTGAAGTTTAGACATCAAGATCGAGGATAATATTTGATTTCACTAGTTTTTCGCTCAGCTGCCACTTAAAACAAACCCCGTCATTTTTCACTTTACTAATTAAACCCGGCCACCTGTTACTGGATCACGCGCAAGCAACATTGCTTATGTGGTCGAAGGTGGTGCCTTGGGTATTAGCTCTATTTAAAAAATAAAAAATTAACTCTTAAGTTAAAAGGGAATAATTACACGTTTTTGTGCGAAGTAAATTTCTTTCGTCGCTTTTTATGAGATTGAATTGAAAAAAAAAAACTCTTTCAACGTTAGCGCTTGAATGTGGTAACGAAATGAGGGCTTTAGGAAAAAGAGAAAATAGGAAACATTTGATTTCCTAAGAATTTTTGGTTTTTGTTACTTCATACCAAAATTGTTCTAAAGTTACGTTTTTATTTCCCAAATTTTTTATCGGATCTAAGTCTGGTAGCATTCGCCATTCTTCATTTAAGGTTTAGTAATTTATTTGATTCAACTATATTTGGAAAGTGTCTAGCTAAAAGAGCTAGACTAGCTACATCGCCAGATACCGCAATATTAGGATCCAAACGAGAGATTTTAATTAATACTTCATCATCAAATGAAAATCTATCTTTCTTAATAAAAATCTGCGATCCTAATATTAAACATATCTAAATCATTCGAACAAATTTTGCCCTCTGAAATCATGATTTCCGCTTTAGGTCCTACATAAATATTTTTGGACGAAAGCCTTTGAAAACGATTTATTGGGTCAATTTTAGTGACAGGAGTTTGATAAACATATTTTTATTGAAAATAGTTCCTCAGCATAGAAAAATAATGAGATTTAAGTGTCGTAAGTAACTTAGTTACATACTCGCTTTGAAATATTAGGTTCATTTTGTAAAATGCCCTAAGGCGTAATCCATGAGATTATAATATTATTTATAGAATGGATTTCTTTGTGCGTTTAATATTTTCGCGGCTGAGTCAATTGTGTCTTCTAAGACCGCCGATTGAAAAAAGTATAAGGGGGTTCCATTGTAACTTACTTTTCGAAGCGGATTGCTTTGAATTAACTGGAAGTAATACATTTTGGGCATCGGTGGGTTACAATTATCATCGACAGTAGCGGAATTAAGGGTGGGCTGAAGTGGGCTTTAGCCCCCCTGCATTTCTATTAAAAGGGCCAGATAATTATTATTAAGAGGCCACATATTCGAATTTATGAATTTTATTTATCCATAGCAATTTGTTTGATTGCCAAGAAACGTTTTCTCGGAAAAAATATTTCGAAATTAATTCGTTTACTCAAGAAGATAGTCGACCATAAACCGAGAGAAATTTAAATGGACAATAGAAAGAAAAGAAAGGGGCTGAAGGGAATTTAGGGAAATACCCCGGGCATGCACGTGTCCCCTCCAGGACGGATACAAGGTCAGTAGGGGGTCCAGTAATCGCGATGAGAGCCGTATTAATGTGATTCAGATTGGAAGGGCTAAGCTAAGTGGGATCACTACGAGACTTGTGGCGGAAAAGATAAATGGGAACAGTCCTATCAAATTATTAATTAGAATTATTCACAATAAAACGACCTTGCTCTTCTCGCTTCCTGGAAAATTTTGGGTTTTATCGATTTCACCACTTTTGGGAAATATGGTCAATCCAAGGTTCCCGCCGAAGACTATAACTTATATCGTCTTTGGTTCCCGCTAAGCGGCTTAAGTTTTGAGCTCCAGAAAGAGATAGTTCTCTTTTGCAAGTCTTTCTCGAATTGTAAGTTGTTGTTTAGTCTTTTTTGTTCTATTATTTTAGCAATACCGGACTTCTACCTCGAGGTTTAAAGAAGCCTTAATGCGCTTGTTTAATATATAAACACTAATCTAGATAATTTTTTTAATTATTTCAACAGCCTCATGTTCAAGGCTAATTAACTATTAGTAGATATAAACTATTTCGGAGCGTAGTTATAGTACACTTAATAGACTCGAATTATTTTTAAGAACAACTATGTCTGAAAATCGATTAACAAATTTAGCCCAGCTCTCTATATATAGAGATTTATAGAATAGGTTGAGAGACAATCCTTTGTTAGTTCTTGACGAGTTTAGTTAAAAAAAGAGAAGAGTGCAATTTATACTTCGAGTTAAATTTTTAAATATGTATACGTTATAAGAGACATTCGGGAGGGCAAGCCCCAAAATTTTAAGGGGTCACTAAAGTTGTAAGGGCCGCAAAATCCTTAGCCCGCCTGTGAAAAAACCTTAGCGTCGCTACTGATCATCGACATTCGAAATTACGACCAGGTGCGGCCAGAACAATTTTTAGTTTTACTCACACAGGAGCTGCTAATGAAGGAGGTGGGTGAATGTTTACCAAAGTGGCGATAGCAGTATTTTGGTCTATGGGGAGGAGGTAGGGTGCGCAATTAAAAAAAATTGGATAGAATGATATGTTTCGGGGAAGGGGAACAAGAGCCCCATCTGCCCCCTAATAATGTCATCGGCTTACCAAAGATATTCTTGGGAAAAGCTGTTTAAAAAAAACATTTTCGTAGATTATAAATGCCCTGATTAATCAATCGGCTCTGGAGAACAACCAAGTATTATAAGGAAATGAGATTTGCTTGGGTGACATTAAAATGGAAAACATTGAGCCTGCTGATATACCAATATCCGACAAACCAAATGAACTCTAACAAGTCTAAGCAAATGGTTAAATGTTTCATAGTTTTCTTCAAACCTAAATATGTACTTTTAACATTGAACCACTTGTCTAAATAGGTTATTGCACGTCCTCGATTCTGGGCAAAAAGCAAAAACAATATGCTCAAACAACTAATGATAATCATAACAAATGTTGCCAAACTACTAACCCTTCCATGAGAACACAAATAAAATGTTGGTACTTTCTTTCAGGGGTATATTTATAACACTCTGGGCTCTTTGAGTTTTGATGTTTTGCATTACTCTCGACGTACAAAATGCCAATTTTACGTTTGTGGATTCCTCTGGCGTGCGGAATTGGGAGGAGGGGCTCTAGGTGTTAAATCACCCCTGCATAGTTTCAAATAAACTTCGAACAAGATATTTCTATATTGATAAATTTCTTAATGTTTAGAATTAACAAAGTAAACAGTGAAACAGATGATCGCAACTGATGAGCAACAAGATATTAAAACAGCAAATGAAAGAAAAACGTACAGTAAAGAACTGCGCGCAATGTTGAGCCAGGAGTTGAATATTTAAGCAGTGTAATAGGAATGGTCAAACAGTGTCATCAATTCAATCTTTACCCATCTTCATTCATAGGTTCAACTCAATGAAGCATCATCTATTCATGTTACCATGTACTTGTGTCTGTAGTAGGAGGATTGACAACAAATAACTACCGCTCAACATCCAGACAATCTCATCAATTATGTTCAATGTATTAATTGCGTGTGTATTTGAAGAAGCTTACCAAGTGATCACATGAATGATAAAATTTCTCTGGTGACTTTTTTAGTTACAATTTCTTTATTAAATTTATGCACATTTTGTTTTATTACACCCCACTAGACATTTTAAAGGAGACGGCTAGGTTATGGACAATTTCCATTATATCTGAAATTTTAAGCTATAGAGCTCCACCAAATTGCATGACTAGCCGTGTCTAATGTATTTAGTACACCTAGATAAGTGTGGAAAAGATAAGTAGGTCAAATGAGACCACTTAAAAATGTAAATCACTCGACACCTAGTCTCCATAAGAGCTAATTGAGTGTTTACTTATAATTTCTGTGAATTATTTTGTTGTGTATAAAATGCAGCAAGTAGTATAATAATAATCTCAATAATAAAAGTCTAGTTCGTTTATGATTATCTGCCTTATTCATTTGTTGGTCTCTACAAGAATAACCTTCACTATCGTCTTAGAGTGCTCAGTATTATCTTGAGTCGATATAACCTTATATATTAAATATAAATTACCACTATATGAATGTACATATTGAAACCAAAAGAATTTGACTGAAATCAGAAATTCATTGTAATTAAACAATCCTTTGGTCATACAATTTAAAATCAAGCGCACCATACACCAGTACAGTTTATCTAGCGTTCTCAATTTTGTACAAACCGAATGGATAATTTGAGAAGAAATTTTATATTATATTGCCTTTTCATTACTATGTAAAAATATCCCTGTTATACCCCAAAACTCTCAATTGTACTTTAATGTAATTTACTCTCACGAATAGTTACACAGACTGTAACAGACTAACAATAAAATATTTTCTGTATAAAACACATCGTGATCATCTTATTTAAGGTACATTTCTTGAGTAGAATGTTGCAATGTGTTGTAATTTCGATTTTATAAGCTAAATTTCCAGGGACATGTACAAAAATAATATTTAAATGCTTGGAAAGAGTAGGGAGTTTGTCATGAAAACACTGCTGCCACTTTAATCATAGCTGTCCTCCTAGCAGTGAAATTAGCTTCCATCAAATGCTATCCAGAGCTCTCACAAAGTAATTCTTTTTATCCGCTTATCAGGGGCGCAACAACTTCCAAAAGTTAGGGGGTGTTCATCAAGTTGCTACATTAATGACCAAAAAAACCAAATGAGACATTTGCTTGGACACCTTGGGAGGGGGTATCCGGATACCCTGGACTCCCTCCTGTTGTTGCGCCCCTGCCACTAATGAATATAGTTGTACTAAATGCACTTTATCAACAAATTTAAAAACTAGTGAAAAACGGTCCAACCTAGATAACTTCGCTGCCAATGAATGTCTGATACAACAAAACATTTTTTGAGTTTTGGCTAAAAATTGAAATTAGTACAAATTAACCTATGAGATAAGAAAACGATCACTAGTAACCAAAGTTTGTTTCTACTTGAAAGAAGTATTCTTCGTGTGAAAATAAACAATAACCAGGTGTTTCATAGTGACCCCGTTAATTTAAAGAAAGTTACTTATTGATTTTCGGTTGTTTTCTTCAGGAGCCATAATTACAAATTTAACAGAAATCATTCTTGAACTCGAAGATTTAAGGCTTGTTACGAATTCTTGACCGAAAAATATGGTTGCGCTCCCTAACGGTTGTTACATGTTCTGTTACCTAACATCGTAACATTGATAATTGTACGTCTTATTGCAGATATGAATGGGGCGATAACTTTAAAAATAAATACTCAGTTAATTCAGTTGTTGTAGAATTTGACGATGGTAAGACGAAAACTGATAAATACGTGTATGTCATTTGAATTTTTGTTCATATGTTATGTGTTGAATTTCAACCTATAACAGCTCACCCTTGGGGAATATATTAATAAATTAGGGGTTCTTTAGTATTGTGCCGACCAAGGGATCGCGAAATTCTTTCAAATAAGATATTGCAAGCCTACATATTATTGTGTGGATCTCTAAGTAGTCGAATTCCGGGTTTCGGTTGGGTATTTTAGTCTGGGTTTCGTGACGTCAGAGCTTGTATAGAGAGCAAACGCGAGCGAGAAAAACCTCGAAAATTTTTCGCCGGAGGCCCCACCGAGTGGTCAATACTGAAACTAAAGGTGCGGAACTGAGACCATCTATCTAGAAAAATTAGATTCCCAGAGGCATGGTTTATGTTTTTTAGGGAAAGGACTCGAGGAGCCAACTCCCAAAAGGGATCTCTCTCGGACGCCAGAGACACGTTACAGACGTGAAACATACCGTAAGAAACGTTAGGTTCGGCAGTATAAATTCAGAATGAGGATGAGGTGATACACAGTATAGGACGGTTGTAAAGTGCGGCCAGGCCGACCCCGACAAAGACTCTGGACATAGGTAGCATATAGTTTTGTTTACTTAGAGATAATGATCCATTTATGTTTGTAGAATCGCAGTTAAGGGCTTAAAATTAGCACATCGCCCCCTAGTGGCAATTATGAATAATTTATTAATTTATTAGCATCGAAATGACTTAGCGGTCGTGAACTGCTTTTAAATGAAATATTACCAGCCTATATTCTTTGCAAGAATCAACATTAAGGGCTTAACAAAATATCACACCGCCCCCTGGTGATAGATATTGGTCATTCATCACGACTATGTGATTAAAAAGTCCAATATATATCAAATGACACCTTAAACGCAATATTCGGATAAGGCGTTCTGGGGGTAAATCCCGTTTAGTGTTATGGTACCGGCGGCCATCTTGAGGATGTCAGAACTTAAAATACCCAACTTTATCGCTCTGACACCCGGTAGATTCGTGATCAGCGCCCTCAAAAAGGCCAGAAGCATTCAAAATACCTTTGCTGGACCGAATCCGACGGTTCACTCCTCTGTATCCTGGACTGTATCCACCTCTAAAGAAACTTGGCATCAAGATGAGCTCTAACCCGAAGACTAAAATACAGTGTTCCAAAAGCCCGATTTCTTGGCCAAAATTCTAGAGAGTACCTGTCATAAATAGTTTGACATATTTCGTTTATTCAGAATACCTGGATTTGTCAAATGTAAAATTTTTTTTTATGTGACCCCTAGCGGCCAGGTTAGCTTCCTATTGCGTTTTAGACAATTTTGACCTTTACATTGGATAGAATAAGCTATTCATATCATGTAGTATTTTTTGGATAGCGATGTCTCGTATATAAATAAAGATACGAAACGAAAACCATCTGAAAATGCACACAATCAGTCATCTTTGACTGGCTCTAACTCCAAACTATGCTAGCCAATTTCGTAGATCTTTTCACTATGGATAGACAAGAAGTCATATAATGTAACTACGATGAAAAATTGCTGCGATCTTTGTTAGTTCGGCTACCATTGACGTTTATCTATGTTTAAACTATTTCTTTTATATAGCCCAAAGGTAGCCAAGATTTAGGCAGTTTTTGGGCTGGAAAAATTAAATGTTTTAAAAAATTCCGAAACTTAAATTAGTCACAAAATGGTTTTGTTTTGTTTTTTTAAGAAAGGCAAGATAAAGAAAGGCTGAGTTCACACATATTCGAAACAATTTAAATCGGCGTTTTTGGGAATTATATGATTTAATTACACATTTCACATTGTTAATTCATTGCACAAATTTACGTTTTGCCATTCTGTAAATGATTGTTCGTCCTCGGATTCCTCATCGTCGCACGGTGAATTAAACGAACGATTTATATTTGGAGCTTCCGGTTCTTGTAGTAAAGCAATTGCTTCTTTCGGAAGGATGGCGATAACGCCTGTCAAATCTTTTACTTAGAGACACAATTGGATCTGAGGAATCAAGAGCTCCATAGGCGTGCGCACGATAGGGCCAGGGTAGGCCTTGGCCCGACCTGAAACCTAAAAGGGCGCACAAATCTGGGAAAAAAGGGCGCAAGCCTAAACATTGTAGGGGCCTAAAAATTTGCTAAAAACCACCAGAATAAGTTTCTTAACTAGAACAATACAAAATTGGTAAAAAGAATATAGATAACAAGTAAAAAATTAAAAGTGTAGTTATCGGTAACATGCTAAAAAAATTAATTGTTTTTTTGTTATATTCTAGATTCACTAGCGATTTCTATCTCCCAGGCATTTTGGACACATTTTCATTTAATTTTAATAAAGTGTTTGTGCAAATGGCAACTGACGAACACAATCGCGGAATTAGTCGCACGTAGCTACTAGTTAGGATATTTTTTTGGAACTCGGTGAGTGGCTGTCGATACTCCGTACTCTATAACGTAGTAAGTTAGTAACGTACAGTACGTACTTGAAGAATATATTGTTAAATAACGTTTTATCTTTATAATTCATATTATAAATATGTTAAAAGGTAAGTCTGGCAACGATTTTAAAAAGCAACGCTTAAAAAGGCTACAGGCAGAAAATAAAGTAATAAATCAAACACGAAAACTAGATATCTGGATTACAAAGGATAAAATAAAAGGTTTGACGGATTTTGTTTTAATATCGTGATTTCGTAAAGTGTAGCTGTATTTTAGCTATTAAATTTTGCGATTGATTGTGTATTTTAGATCATCGGATTTTGGACTTTTTAGTAAATCTATTCGTATTCATATTGCACAGCCCAAGGCCAGGAGCGTATTAACCATTAGGCCGAGTAGGCACGTGCCTAGGCCGTAGGGCGCCCAAACTGTAATAAAGCCGCACGGTCGAAGAACGTGGATTGCCCCTACTTAGCTGACCAACCAGGGGCGGAAAATTATTCAGTGCCTAAAGGCGCCGAAAGGGTTAATCCGCCCCTGACCAAGGTCGTAGCTAGGCAGGGTGTAAGGCCACCTAAATATACAGGGTGTCTCAATTTGCTCAATCAGGCCATTTTTCTCATAATGTATTTATGCTAGGGTTCTGAAATTTCCAGGGTGCATTTGTTAGGTATGGAAGGCTTTGAGTACTAAATTTCAGAAAAATCGAACGATGTTGTGCCGTTTTGGAAAATTTGTTTTTTCACCGGTAGGTGTCACGAAAAATGTTTCAATAGAAAAGTTGTAGGGCATAGTCGAAAGTGTAAAAATAATTTTGGTTCGGTTGAAAAAGACCTATTTTTCACTGAGTTTGGAGGTAGGGGGAAAAACAAGTTGTACTAGCAGGCAAAAGCCTTTAACGTAAACATTAGTACATAATCACAACACACATGTACATTTATTTTAGGGAACTTATGCTTTCAGCTATGTAGTTAATAATCAGATCTGCAAAAAGTTATAGTTAAAGAAAATTATTACGTTCAACACCTAATTAGACAAAGAAGACAAAGACAGCGTCTTCCATTTCGACGTGGTTACGAGTAAGATCATCAAACAAAGATTTGTAGACCAAAAATTTAAGCTTTTTTTCTTTTGTTGTTTTTTAACGTGAAATATCAATTGTCCGAGTAGTATTTAAAGCGTTTACATTTCAAAGTTAAAATATTATCTCAGCTTGGCCGATTGTTATCCAGTATGCCTCTTTACATTCGAGATCAACGCGCTCATATGCTAGAATTATTTTACGGAGAAGGTCGTCCTAATTCTACTCTAGTATGTCAGTTATTTAGACGAAGATTTCCCAATTGCAAACCAAGTCATACGACGGTTCTTAGAGTGGTCCACGACTTCGACAACTGGGGTAATATCAATCCGAGGTTTCGTGGTCGTGGTCTCCAGGACATCGACATGGAACTCACCATACTTGCCTGCTTCGTCGCCTATCCTCGAGCGAGCGTCAGGACTGCCAGCTTTGACTTAGGGTTGGATCGAAACTACGTTTGGAGAACACTCAAAAGACACCATTTTCATCCTTATCGAGCGACACTTCACCAAGGACTGCATGACGGTGATAGACAGCGCCGACTCGACTTCTGCGATTGGTTTTGCCTCATGGCTGACGCACACCAGGATTTTCACGATCAACTACTGATGTCCGACGAATGTTCATTCGGAAGAGATGGGCCTTTCAACCGTCAAAACCAACATATGTGGGACTACGAGAATCCACACTGGGGATTTCCTCACCGCTACCAAGTGCAGTTTCGCTTAAATGTGTGGGCTGGTCTGTTAGGTGACAGAATTATTGGCCTGTTCTTCCTGCCAAATCGTCTGAACGGTCAAAACTACTTGGAGTTCCTTCAAAATGAAATATCCAACGTGTTGGACGACATTCCTCTGGCTGAGTACAGACGCATCTGGTTCCAGCAAGATGGGGCGCCACCTCACCAATATCGTGACGTGGATGCATATCTAAACGACGAGTTTCCTGGAAGATGGATCGGAAGAACTGGTCCTGTTCGTTGGCCTGCAAGATCCCCTGATCTAACACCACTCGACTTTTTTCTTTGGGGATTCGTAAAGGACTACGTATACCAAACACCTGTGACGAGCGTTGAAGATTTACGACAAAGAATCATCGAAGCATGTCGCCGGGTGACTCCAGAAATGGTTCGGGGAGCACTTAGCAATATGCAACATCGTGCATATTTGTGCATTGCATCAGAAGGTGGCATTTTTGAAAACATTTTGTAGAAATCATTAAAAAAACATTTGTCACTTGGGCTAGTTATTATTTGTTTACTTTTCGAAATCTTATAACTGAAAAGCATGTTACCTACAATTCGTTAAAGGCTATTGCCTGCTAGTACACTTGTTTTCCCCCCGACTTCCAAACTCAGGGAAAAATAGGTCTTTTTCAACCGAACCAAATTTATTTTTACACTTTCGACTATGCCCTACAACTTTTCTATTGAAACATTTTGCGTGACACCTACCGGTGAAAAAACAAATTTTCCAAAACGGCACAAAATCGTTCGATTTTTCTGAAATTTAGTAACCAAAGCCTTCCATACCTAACAAATAAACCCTATAAATTTCAGAACCCTAGTATAAATACATTTTGGGGAAAATGGCCTGATCGAGGAAATTGAGACACCCTGTTTTTTTTTTTTTAAATTTCACTCCTCCGGCGCAATTTTGGCTAAATTTTACTATATGGAAATACGTGTAGTATAACACGCGAAAACAACTAGTGGTGGGCAGACAACACTAATAAATTAGCAAAAATAGGCGTTATAAAAATCGGTAGGAATGATGACGGAACCGTTATAAATTTTAGACTGCACTAACAATAATGTATATTATTCCAGTGACATATTTGGGGATTTTTTAATTAAATTATGGAATGTTTTATTTTTTTAATCGGTTTTTCTTTCTTTTCTTTTATTTATTGTGAAGGTGAGAGTGATACAGCAACTAGCGAAAGACATAATTTTATTAATTTGGACGTAACTAACGAAGAGTTCAATACAACTAAATCTACCGAAACTACCAAAGATACTCCTGTAATATTGCCAGACTGTAGTAGCGTTTCTACGACAAACTACGTTTCTAGTGTTAATGAATTTCAAGACCATGCTACTTCCCATCATGGAGTTTTAGTTAACGATAATCAGCACAATATAAAAGAAAATGATTCGCATAATCTTTCTTCAGTTTTTTTAAATACTAAAGCGTTTGCTCAAATCACTACACCAACTCAGATCATTCGAGATTCTTTGAATAACACTTGCTCTAAAAGGGTGAATTTAAAAAAATTTGAATCTAATATTGAAAATCCAAATTTAACTAGTTTTACCAACACATTGGTTGCAAATGATCCCTCAAATCCACTACCAACGCAACAACTAGATCGTGAACATATTTTCAAAAAAGGCCCATACCAATCTAAACTAGGAGAATTTCCTAATATAAAAATCGGCTCTCGTCTAAGAAACTTTCAGCTTTCATGGTATGAGCGTTTTCCGTTTTTAGAGTATAGCCCAACAAAAGACGTTGCTTTTTGTTTCGTTTGTCGCTGTTTCCCATCAACGTATTCTGAAAAAAATCATGCTACTTTCGCTAAAACGGGTTTTTCCAATTGGAAAAATGCTACAAAATCTTTTACTACGCCCCAAACCACTATTCATCACATATCAAGTCATGATTCACATCTGGATTATAAAAAGGGGAAACCTCTTGAATCACAGTTGGATAACTAAAATGCGAATTAGCTAATTTGATGCGAGGTTTTATAGACATAACTATTTTACTAGCTAAAAGTGGTAAACCATTTAGGGGGCATTTGGAATCCAAACTGAGTCCTGATCGTGGTCTCTACATGGAAATAGTTGATTTGGTCGCTAAGTATGATCCACTTCTGAAATTTCACTTAGAAAATGGGCCGAAGAACGCTTCGTATACTAGCAACCGAATTCAAAACGATATTATATCATCTGTCCAAAATGTGATGCTAGAAGGTATAAAAAAATCTCTAATAGGGAAAAATATTTCAATTATGTGACGAAGCAAGCGACTGCGGACATCATGAGCAAATGACATTTGTTGTTCGGTATTTCAATGATCGTGATCATTGGCCAGTTGAAGTTTTTGTCTCCATGGAAAGACTTTTATCAACTAACGCACATTCTATTTTCAATGCTATTGACGAATTGGTCGGAAATTTTGGTATTAAATGGGATAATATTTTGTCCGTTTGTTTTGATGGACCCTCAACAATGGCAGGAGAAATAACTGGCGTTCAAGCACGATGCAAAGAAAAGAACGCAAAAATAATATATGTACACTGCTATTCTCACTGCCTTAACTTAGTTCTGGTGTTTGCGTGTATATCTTGAAAGGAAAACAGTGTTCTCTTCGATTTTTTTGGGACATTGCAAATGCTTTACAACTTTTTTGAAGCTAGTCCTGTTCGCCACGCGGTTTTGAATAGCTTAGAAATTAAATGGGAATGATATTAAAAAGTCTAAAATCTTTATCAACGACAAGATGAGCTTATCGAGCGGAAGCGGTTGCAGTTGCGAGAGAACAATATGAAGTAATAAAGAAAGCCGTTATGGAAATTATCTCATCAACTAAAGATCCCGAAACTAAAGCCAAGGAGAGAGTAATTATGACACAACTAAGAAGTTTTGATTTCGTTTGTGGTTTAGAAGTGGTTCATCCAGTTGTTCAGTTAATCGTTAAAGTAAGACGTATTTTACATGATCCAAAAATTAATATTGAAAATGCGTGGAATGAAGTATTGAATCTGAAATTGGCTCTTGCTAAGTAATCCCGATGTTTTTCGTGAAAGCTTCAAAGAAGTAACTTTAATGTGTAAAGCCAACGGAATTGATATACCGCAGCCAAGAACGAGAAAGGTGTCACAACGATTAGATGGCAAGCACAAAACCCAATATCATGCGCCATCGAAAGAAGAAGATTTGAGATGCACCTTATTTTATCCTATGTTGGACAGTTTAATTTTGGGTAGTTCTGAAAGATTTGGCCAAGAAAGTTGTCAAATTATAAATGCTGCTTCTAATTTGTTTTTACTAATATCAGTGGCAGACTGGCAGTTGATATAAAATGTTTGGCAAATAATTTTTATGTTTCAGCTGATCAGCTTGATGCTGAAACTAAGCGATTAAAGGCTAGGATTGGCTCGGGGGCCGTTGGAAACATAATTAAAATGGGCTGTTACGAATGGCTAGATTGGTTGCGTAAAACTGAAAAGGATATTATTTTTAGTGAGTTTTACAGAGTAGCCACGCTATTTTCGGTCATACCTGTCACCAGCTGCTCCTGTGAAAGGGTTTTTTCGAAATAAACCCACGTTAAAACTAAACTTAGAGTAACGCAAACACAAGAGAGACTAAATAATCTAATGTTACCTAACATCGAACAGAAGTTTGCATTAGAAATAGATGTTGACAAAGTAATTGAAAACTTTAAATGTAATGACACGCATGAACGCATATTAGAGCTTTAAAGCTCCAAGTAATAGTACTCATGAAAATGTTTTTGAAAAAATAACCTTTGTTTTTTATTTATTTATTTTGTAAAAGCATTACGCGACAGTGTAATTTTTTTAAACTAAGACTTATATGGGTTTTAGTATAGTTTAAAATAAAAAACTAGTATTGTTTCGTCACATACTCTATTATACTCTCAAAAATATCAATTTCAAGCCACATCTATTGGGAAAGAAAGGAACTACACAGGAGCCCCGTGGTACTTAAAATACGTCATTAGTTTCACAACAAAGGCTAGCTCTAACAGATAGAGGGCGCAACAGCTTAAAAGGGCGCAAAAATAAGCTGGCCTGACCTGCCTCAAGTGCCTGCGCACGCCTATGAAGAGCTCGACCCAAAATATCGCTTAGATTGTCCTTTCGACTGGTCTTTCGAGCGTGCATTTCCCTATCACGACGGTATATCTTGTTCCTTTATTCACCAGCTTTCTCACTCAACATTCCTACCGGTAATGCTGATGTTTTTATAATAGCTTCTCCATGAACGATAATCTTGTGCAGAGTAACAGGCATATAGAACCATTTGTACACCTAAACATATGTTTCAGCAAGACACCGACAGTATTGTCCAAATTTGGTTGCGTCTAAGGGATGCGCCGACGAAAGGACGCAAAGAACGTCGTGTAAATTTTTAATTAACCATTTTCCTATTCCGAGTATATCCGAGACAACTTCCTAATTCTCTGGCGAAAAGGCTCTTCTATCGGTATTCCCATCATTACTTGTCCCTGCGCCTCCTGGATTCGGATAACCAACTCTTAGCGATAGTTTTTCCCACATTAAAGTTTGGATTCTTTGTTTTCTTTGGATGAAGACTGAATTCTTTACACCGCCTTTAATTCGCCTCGTTTTTAAACCTTCAACGTAACTATAGCCCAAATGAAAGCCAAATTCAAAAAATCTAATCCAGGCGTGAAGTGCACTCGTTCCGTAATTAAGTTGGCTATCGTTTACGTGATGACTTGTTTGGAGGTTTATTTGATTAAATTGAGTTGGGGTGGCACCGCATATCGAACAGGTTTGCTGAGATTTTGCTCCAGAAATGACACTTAAAACCTTTCCATCAATTACCGTCAAATGGGGGCTATATTTGATCGATACATTTAGATTGTTTGAAATAGTTGAATTAAGTGACTTAATATCTTTAATCTGTTGTTCAACCCAAACCTTTTCTTTCAAAATGGAGTCTTTGCATTCTTTTAAAATTTGAATTCTCAGAGGCCTGCAATATCTACGTCCCACGCTTGAACAAATTCGTAAAGGAATCACTGTGGTCACAAATAAGGCCGCGTCTGATAAATCTTCTAAACTGTCGAATTTCTGCTTGTTCATAGATTGGGTTGTGCTTCCATCGAAACCCCACGATGCGATCATAATAAGATCAAGGTTTTTAATATTTAAAGTGTCAGCATAGCTTTGTAAAACTTCACTTTGAAGCTTCAGAAATCGTAGAGTAGTGTGATTCAAAAGATCTTGTAATGAAACTGACGCGGTAGTTTCTGACACCACGATCGGTTTGGTCTACAAAGTGACTTGGCTTCGACGACTTTATAATAAGGAAGAAATAGAATAGTTCCTTGGGATGTGGCTGTTTGGCGTAACATTTTATAAGTTTAAACAGATAAATTTCCATCCATAATTTGGGCTAAAGCTTCTTCAGCAGTACAAGTTTTTGGGATCTGATTCGGATTTTTAGTAAGCTGCGGAATTCTTTTAAACCTATTTGGACTTTTTAATAATTCTTTCAAGACGTGGGACAACTGGTTTTCGCCTTGATATTTAAAATGAGTTCCGTGGATTTTACAATTTCTTCTGTTGAGTTTCCCGCTACCGCTGTCGCTAAATCACTTACTCTTCGCCTTTTCGTTCTAGACGACGCCAAGACGTAGTCTATTTGTGGCCTCCCAGCATTTGCACATTCTACAATCGAAGAGGTTCCTGGTACATCAAATATTGGTTGATTTCTTGGAGCCTTCAGTATCTCTTTAGGAATGGTATAGTCCGAATCTAGCCATGAAGCCTGAGGCATCTTAAAGTTTTTCATACATCTGGAAGCGTCTTTCCACCACTTATCAAAGCGACACTTTTCCTTTCGTAAAGATATTTTAAGTATTTCAAAGACATCAGTTGAACAATTACCGGCTATTCTCTACTATCTGGGACAACCTAAGTAGAACTGATGAAGACACAGTTTTATTGTTTAATCTATACTAAGTAAAAAGAGTATAGATACGTTTTGATATTCCTCAGGGTATACGAAGATACAATTATTATTTGTAGACGAAACTAATGGAGTTTTTTATTATACATATTATTTGTACTTCAATTTTAGCGTTTTGAGCACGTAGAGCACGTGATGGACGTGCAATTGTTTATAATTTTAGCGTTTTGAGCACGTAGAGCACGTGATGGACGTGCAATTTCTTTTTTAGAATTTTTTAGACGAATATTGGGAGATATCGTAGGTCTAGTTGGTAATTGGCCTACAAAATAGATTTCCACTCTGGTGTCTTATCGTTCTGTGGCTGGTTTTGTTGTGTTTATAAATATGAATTCCCACAGAGATTCGCATCATCTCTCGGTCTTTAGGCTAAGAGTAAATGAAGTATCTGTTACGCTCTCGAGCACAATTATCGCTGCTCGACTAAGCGAAAAATGTAGTATTCACTACGTATTGCTAATCGATTCCAGCTGCACCTGTTTATTCTCAATAGTGCATTCAGTCATATTAGTAAGTTTCCGTGTCTGAGTTGACCTGGTGGACCATCAACTACAATTTATTCCTAACTGAAAACTATTGTATCGCCTGCTTTTGGAGGCCTACTTCAACGGTTGTGTAAAACCAAGCAAAGCAAAAGTGAAAACAGAATCAAAATTTCAATAATATAGACTAAAAATATTGTTAAAAAAAAGACGTTTATAACGTTTGCCTACAAAGTTCAAGGTTGTATCTTGCATAGGTTGCTATTCTTAAAAAACAAAACAAAACCATTGTGTGAGGAAATTTAAGTTTCGGATTTTTAAAACATTTAATTTTTCCAGCCCAAAAACCGGCCAAATCATGACTAGCTTTGGGCTATATTAAAGAAATAGTTTTAACACAGATAAACGTCAATGGTAGCCGGACTAACAGAGATCGCAACGATTTTTCATCGTAATTACATTATATGACTTCTTGTCTACCCATAGTGAAAAGATCTATGAAATTGGCTAGCATCGTTTGGAGTTAGAGCCAGTCAAAGATGACTGATTTTGTGCATTTTGAGATGGTTTTCGTTTTGTATCTTTATTTATATACGATACATCGCTATCCAAAAAATACTACATGACATGAATAGCTTAATCTATCCAATGTAAAGGTCAAAATTATCAAAAAAAAGCAATAGGAAGCTAACTTGGCCGCTAGGGGTCGCATGAAATTTTTTTTACATTTGACAAATCCAGGTATTCTGAATAAACGAAATATGTAAAACTATTTATGATAGGTAGAATTTTGGCCAAAAAATCGGCTATCAGAAGACTACTTACTTGGAAGCCGTTTATCCGAAAAGCTACACATTTTTCTAATTGGGGTATCTAACTACGCAAATTAGAGATTTGTACGCCAAAAATCTAAAGAAATTGAGTCTAAATACAAAAAAATAGTTTAGAAATCAAAATATTTCCTAACTAACAAGAGAGCGTTGAAAATCTCGCTTCTAACTCGAACAAAAATTTTACAGCAGTAAGGGAGTCCAACTTTCTTCAGCAAAAACTACAAAAGAAAAGAAAACAAAAATTTTGGTAAAAGTTTTGTTCAGTAAAGAGTTAATTCGTCAACATAACTTGCAACTGTACGCGGCCAAAACAGGCGAGCCACAATGCCTGCGAAATTGGGAAAACTCGCGGAGCCAAGTGGTAAAATTACTCTCTATTTGGTAACACCTCCCCCCTGATTGACAGGTGTAGCTGTAATGATTTTTATTATCTCTCAGCGGGAGTGAAGGGGTAGGTTAATGGTCAGTGGATTTGGAGCTGCCCCGAGAAAATTCTAAGGTTTTTCCCGTTATAGACTTAATTTACGTCCACTATGCCTTGATAGTTGTACCAGCTAACTTTTTGCATTTAACCATTCTTGGAACAATTCAAACATGATGCATTTAGAAGAAATTACCGAAAGAACCCCTATAATATTTTGGGGATAGGGGAAGGGAGTTATTGATCCTAACGCCACCCAGCGCCAGATAAAAGAAACTCACCGCGGTACAAAGGTGGGACCTGCAGCACTTTTCGAAAACCTGTCCAACCTGCACCTGCCAAGTTTCTAACCTGTCTAACCTGCCCAACCTGCAAACTGTAATTTTTTTTAAGACCCACGATCCACCCAACCTGCACCTGTAGGCTGTTTAACCTGCGCAGGTAACCTGCAAATCACCTGCAGAAATACTAATAATGAAATATGAGTAGAGAAGTTTTGATATATATTTTATTGGGGTAAAGTCAAAATAGTTGGAAAATACAATCGTATGTAGCCGTATGACCGTATTATAGTAATAATTTTGTCATAGTGTGACGGACCCTAGTTCGTCCGACGGCTTGACCAACGTCGTTTCTTAAAACGAAAAGTACATTAGCGCTGGTATGTTTTATAAATCTAAAGACAAGAAATGTCCTTACTATTCAAAATTGTCGTGAATGAATGTTAAATCCGCGAGTGTTAAACCTCCGAGTTCTGATCTTCTATGAGTCAAAGTGTAGCCAGTTCCTGAAAATACCCTTTCATCAGTCGCTGATGAGGCAGGAATTGCAAGCAGCCAAGATGCAATTTTTCGGAGCCGAGGGAATCGTTTTTCTTTTTCCAAAATTCTACCAGATTTTGTTCGCTGGATAGGGTAGTAGCACTCTTCTCGGAGCAAATTATAGGTAAGTTATTATCTAATTCATACTGTAGATTCGTTACATATTCATCGTCACTATCCAAATATTCTTCAATAGCTAATTTTTCTCCAGAATAATTTGCCCGCTTTGGTATTGGTCCCTCGTCATTTGAATTAATATCTTGCAACGGTTGCTAGAGTTCCAAAAGTTGTCTTAAAAATCTAATCGCTGAATCTCTTTTAGATTTAGCAAACTTTATTTTTTGGTACCTTAATCCAAGCACAAATCAAATAATTAGTCTATCCTACGAAGAAACGTACTACCGATGCTGTATCGGTTTATTTCAAGTCATTTTTTGGGTAGCGTTTAATTGTTGAGGCAATTATATACGTATTATTACGCACAACCAGAAGCATATATTATATTAAAGAGAAGTGTACATTTCCTTAAAGTGCTAATGTTATTCGCTTGAAACATTTACCTTCACCAGTCCACAGGCTCCCACTGTATTTTTAAAAAGACGTTTCTAAAAAAACGTACCGGACGAAAAACACTATACAGTCACTTTACAGTGACATAATAGAAATATGTATTTGATAAAATTTGGCTTTCAAATAAGTAAATATCCTTACGCAGATTAATTCCAACCTTTTATATCGTTAAATGTAGTAATCCTGGTGGTTAATGTTAAACCGCGATGCAGTGTCGGCATTCACCGAACGCCGATAATACCATTATATTATGATTTTTTCGCCATTTACTTTCCAAGGATGCAGCAAGCTTGCAGCATAGTTTATGTCTTCTACAGCGCAATACTTCTCATACCATTTGGACGCTTCTAGTTTGAGAGACGATATTGCTGGGGAGTCGTCTTCCTTAGGTTCGAGGTGAGTTTTCAACTTGTAATAATACAAAGCAACCAGGTGAATTGTTGGACTTTTATCGGCGCTGAATTTAACTGACGCTTCTTTGAATAGAGATAGAAATTCAATTAACTGGTGAACCAGTTTATCGTCGATATTCTCAAGTCTTTCCACTTCCCCTCTTTCTTCTAACAATAGCTTTACTGGAGCTTCGACTCTACTGTAAAACTAGCATGATGAGTTCGCTGTTCCATCGCGTTTCTACGGGCGGATTTAAAGTTGTAGGAATTTTCTAGTTCAGTCCTGATTGCTTGAAGTAGGTTACCAAGCTGCCTACACTGGAAATGGTGTTGTGAATTTCTCTATTAGTAGCTTTAAAAGTGTGCTTTAGCAATAGGTTTAGCTTGTGACAATGACAAGGTTTGAATTAACCCTTTAATATCTTGCGATCCATGTTTTGAGCCAAAATCGACAAGTTCTTGGGCAAGAATTCTGAAACCCCTTCCTTCTATAGAGTACAAAGGTCGCAAATCGCATGCCAATGATGTGACAATAGTTTCATTTAGTTTGCGTTTGGCAGCATCTGGCACGATTTTCTTAATGTGACGGTCTAGCGTATTTAACGGCGTAGTTGATGTAGATGGCTTCTTACCGGTTCCGCATGGAATATGTCTTTTCAAATTACCCGTGCCAAATTTAGTGGTCCAATGATAAATAGCCGGACAAGAGACACACTTCACATAATCTACTGGGACACTGTCAATGGTGATAATTTTAAAATGATGCCGAACTTCTGATTTTCCTTTGAAATCAGCAAAGGATACTCTGTCACTTAAACTTGACACTAAATGCTCAATGTCCTTTTTGGTAAACCTTTGGTCGGGGTAACTATGGATGCCTTGGGTGGTTAGATTTTCATCTTCACTCTCACTGTTAATGTTAACGGACATATTAATTATTAACTGATCTGTTTAACACTGGAAAGTCTTGAACTTAGAAGAAAATTAACAAACGTTACCGACTACGCAAACATTTGTTTCTTGGTCTCTAAAATAAATCGAATTCACTGCTAAGGCCTCGAATGACGAGACTATCGAAAACAAAACTAAACCTGAAAAGACAGCGTCGATGCACGCCTGCACGGCTGTCGAACTTAAATCGAGGATGGAGTAGAGCGACACCGGGTGGACTGGAGAGAGTTAAGGAAAACGAAAACAGAGAAGCTACACTTTTACACTCTCTCCACGGTTAATTTAGCGACGATAGACACCAGTTCGTCACAGCCTAGTATGCATACTCATTTAGTAAGTTCTCTCACACGCAGTATTAATTAATGCTAGTCTATCTTAGGGGTAAATGGCAGGTTTGCAGGTAAACCTGCAAACCTTTGATAATATGATCTACCAACCTGTATCTGCGACTCTTTCGACCTGTTCAACCTGCAACCTGCAACTCTTTCGACCTGTTCAACTTGCAACCTGCAATTGTTTTCTACTCGTGTTCCGATCTGACCAGACCTGTGCAGGTTGCAGTTATCTGCAGATCTGTGCAGGTAATCTGTACAGTTCCCACCTTTGCCACGGTACTCATCCCCCTAAATCAAAGATAAAATCTCCACAGCAAAATATTTTATTTATTTTGTGGTAAAAGTTGACCTTGTTTAACTGATCGAAAGATGTTAGATACCACATGGTTCAGCGATCGTTTACTCGTTTTTACCTTAAGTCGCCACGACCAAACTACCCTGGCCATGTCCCTTACGATAAACGAAGGCGAACATTCGTCTTCTACCATTATCTGTTCGTAGATATGCTTTTGATATGGTCACGCTTTTGAAATTGATCAGAGATACGACTTTCTATCTAAGCGACTTTATGACTGTTAGTACTCGACAGTCTGGCCCTTCATACTATAACATGTTTGCTAGATGCTTAGCCCTGGATCACTCATTTTTCATCCGGGGTGCTAGAACCTGGAACACGTTGCCCACAGACATCAGGGAGGTCTCTGCTCAGTTAACTATTTCGCATTTTCGCTCTTTAGTGTCTGAATTTCTTTTGACGAATTGGCTGAATCCAAATTCTTAACTTTCACTCTCCCTGTTTTATAAAATTATAATATAGGTATTTAACTGATTCTGTATCTATTCATTTCGTATAATTTTTGTTTGTTTTGTCCCGGTAACCACCACGAATAGGCTTTGCCTCCGTGGTTGCCAGCAAAGCTTGTGTTTTTGCAAAATAAATATTATTATTATTATTATTAAAACAATACACTGAGGGCACAGTATAACATAATTTTTTTCCCAGTTCATGCTGGAGGAACGTTTTGAGATAGTTCTCGAAATAGGGATTTATGAAATTTGTTTATGTATAGGAAGAAATACCAAAGCATTTAAATTGACTTGTTTATAAGTCAAAAGAAAATACAAATTCCAAGCTGTGATTGCATTCGTGGTTGCGTGGAAAGTATCTCAATAATTTGATCTACATGTAGGAACCGTAAATTCGTTTATGAATTAGCTTCTTTGAACACATTTTTCCGTAGAAGATAAATCATTTTAATCTCTTATGCTGAAGATGTTGTTAAATAACTAGCAATAACAGAGATTGTTATTCACAAAAAGAAACACTATGGGGGATAATTTAAAAAAAAATCATTTTCTATTTAAAATAAAGTTTCCATAACAAAATGATGTTGTATATCTTTTAAATAAACGCTCACCATGCATAGATTCGCAAAAAAAGCTAGCTGAGAAATTCCTTGGTAAAATATGAAGACGCTTTCAAACCGTCGATAAGAGGTTTTCTCACTCAACTGAATGTTATAATACGATAACATTTGTGGGCTGTAAATTGTACTCACTTGTTTTAAAATCCAAAGATTCAAATATTAATTTCTTATTGTATGTATACTAAATCTTTTATCAGAGTAATTGAGCAATATTGTAAAACCTTTGGGTACCAGGTACAGCTAAAGTGATAGAGTTGATGGCAATTACTCCTTTATCAAGAAACTTTTATAGGATCAGAATATCAACTTATTGGTCATAATTAAAATCAACCAAATTACGAAATAAAAACGGAAACCATTTTTAAACACGCAAAGGCTTTTTTATTTATTCAGAACGATATTTTTAATTTTTGAACTGTTATTAAAAAGCAATTATCATAATAGAGAAAAAACACCTCAACGCATATATTTTCAGAAAAGTTAAATAACTGGATAGCTATACGATTTTGAATAGACCGTAAACAGCAACACTGACTTACATTTAATAAACACAATCTTAATACGTCTTTTATCAAAAACACAAGTTGATTTTGGATAAAAGAAACATTTAAAGAGGATAAACAAAAGGATTATAAACCAAAATGTAAATAATCCAAACCCACCATATTATAATATAAGTATAACTCAATCACATTTGAGCAGTTTAACCTTAGTAACCCTAACGTTTACACAATTTTTGCAAAAAAAAATTGATAGGACTACTTCGTAAACCATAAAAATCACGTAATATCGAAACTACGTTTACATTTAAAACCGTCCCAAGGTAGAATGGTTTATCTGCAAATCATATATCGAACAATTAAAAGATCTTTGGCGAATAAAAGAAGAGCCAAGAAAAGTAATTATTTATGGTGCGGAAACCCACCTTTCCGCAAATGTCGACTAATTCAGAGCGTCTAATTATAATGTAACTGAAATAGGAGAATTTGAGTCAACAATTCCGGTGAACGTGATCAAAAGTAGATTTGGAGAAAATAGTTCTAACGCCGTCTAGATTTCAATTCCACATTAAACGCGCCTGTTCGCAACGCTATAAATAAATAAATCTGGTGCAGAACGTCCTAGCCCTTCATTCATTGGAATTTGGTTATAGAAATTCGGACTAAGTAATCGAAGCTAATGTAGGGTTTGACGTTAGAACAAACGATCTAATTTTGCCTGTTACATGTTGGAAATGTTAATCATTCACCTTTTGTAAGTGCAAAAAACCATATCTGCTGTGGTGTACATTCTGTTAATCCAATTTAAATAAATGACGTGAAAAATCTGCAACTATTAAAATATTTTACTCTTAAGTAGTCCTTTTAAAAAACAATTACTTTTAATATTAAAACCCTGATTCATTTGCCATAATACTATCTTTATATTTAAAATACCCCCATTTTAAACTGTTTCATTTAAGCTAAAGCAGTTTTATGTAATTATAAATGTAGCATCATTGAATTTATTTGAAATCTGAAAATACGCCCTTACAGAATACACTTCAAATAGTCTGGGCGATGGAGCTCAAACGAATCTTGTTTTTGTTTCTTCTCAAAAACAACTGAGGTTTGTCTTACTATTCCACGAATTGTTCCGAAAGGCGATATTATTTTTACCGTTTGTCCTAGAGCGTTAAAAATGATACGTTCTAAATAGAAATGAACCAGTCTGATTTCATAAATTCAAGTGAAATTGTCGTTACACCTTTATCAAAAAAGCTTTTAAAAATTAATTTGGCCGTTTCCCGCGAAAAACACCTTTTGATTATTATAGATTTTGTTCAAAAATCGCAACATCCAAACCGAGTGATTGCAAATTTATCTAAATTTTAAATAAATTACATCAGAGGATTATGTGACATTTGGTCATATTGGGTTCCGTTTCTCTTAGTTACAATCATGATTTTGTTTATTAAGCATATCTTTAATGCGTAACATGATAAGAAACTATCAGATTTCAATAAAACTCTAAATGTGTGTCCATTTAATAATTTACACTCTCTGAGATAACCATGTTTTTGGTTTACATAAATTTTTAACTTTGTAAAACCCAAATATAAAATTGACAATTGGTAACGATGGTTACAAGACCCTTATTGCAACCGACTCTCCATTCGTTGACAAAAATAATTTAACTAATACGGAAAACGCTAATTAAGGATATCCGTATTAAGTACTAGTTATGTTTAGAAATTAATTAACTAATTTAAATTAAAAACATAAGATGCGACACTAATACAAATAAATGCGAACATTTATAATAAATAAAAAGCAAGTGCACTCAATATGTGTGTCCATTTGATGATTTAGGATCACAACAAAGTTATTTCCACGGCCACAGATTGGAGATTATTCGTACACTTATACTAAAACTGGCGTAATTACTATCTAAACTCAGAAATGTATGCGTGTCGACTTAATAGTTTGCTTGGCAGAAAATAAATCATCCCGGGAAACCCTCAAATGTCCAAATGAGGGTTTTTAATCGTACAAGGTTTTTAACATTTGACGCAGTGTTCGAGGAACTACTTCAATTTACCTGCATTTTATATGAGCGTCCCTTTCCTCAGAAAATTACTCTTTTGATTACGCTGTATTGACTTCAAATTGCTCGAATTCAACGAAATTAACATTTCATTTTAAGTTTGGAACCTGGAATAGGACGAACATACCGGTACGTTTCACTTGTTTTTGAAATAATGCTATATTTTAAATTTCCAAAAATATGAATGCATTATTAGCCCATCGCAGTCCTCCGAATAACTTTATTTGGCCCGTGTCGAGCTGGACTTTAATCTTTCATCACTGTAATGAAATTGACGAAATCTATCGTGGTTCCGAATACGTTGAACATTTAACTGCGTGAATCCGTAAATCCTATCGAAGCGCGCCTTTATTTAGCTTTGTAGATTAAAGGATTTTGATGTTTAAAAATTGATTTACCGATACAAATTAAAAACATAACACACGGCACTAATCAAAATAAACGTGAACATTGAAATATAAATTTAAATGGTACCCTGGTATTTCTAGAATAAATAATAAGCTAGTTCACTGCTTTCCCAGTGAGATTACCATAAGGGTGATCTAGAGATGGTTAGGGCAAATAACGCATTATTACAGAATCTTCTTTAAAACAAAACATAATTCATAAATATTATTGCAGTTGCCAGTCAAATTAAATATACATTCAATAATATACGTTCAACAAATGGAACTATTACAGCCGATTATGATTCTAATTGAAAGTCTCACTTAACTGATTTGAGCTAATATTGGGTACTTTGGCTGAAACCCTAAACACAGGTCCCGACAACTCTATGTCAACCTTAGCGGGGAAGCCATTGTTCTATCCCTACCCTTAATTCGTAATTGTTTTTAAGTTCAGTACTTATCTCTCATTCTCCGTCATCGTGGCTTCAATAATGTCTCGCCACAGGTTACGTTGTAGTTCACGAACTAAATTCGCATTTGAAATGTCTAAATGGATCTATACACTGATTCTGGCATAAACTATAATGTCGCCTTTCAAACAAAGAATGAACTTGAGCCTCAAAACTTGGTGCCGCACACTTTCTGTAGAACAGGTCGACTCGTTCAAGAATGGACGTTCTTCTCCAGTTCGAGAAGACCCTCTTTCCACGCGCACAACACTCGCGTGACACGAGCTTGTCCCGTTGGGTTTAAACCCCACACAGTCCTTGATACAACAGAAAAATACCAGCGATGCCGCGAACACAAATATGTACATTCTAATACTAGAGGTATATGGGCCTACAATTTAAACACTGCATTGGGTTTCTAAATCCTGCCAGGCCTGTCACTCAATTGAATCTTAACAAAAGGATGAACGAACGCCAGAGAGCTGGACGCCAGGCAGGCCTCCGACAAAATTTAACATCTCACGAGCAATAAGGCCTTAACCCGCTAGAAACTATTTAAATAAAAATAATTTCGAATAAGTAAGTGTTGCCTAAAGTAAACTAACATAAGCACCAAAATATAAGCTACAAAAGATATCTTATGTTAAAGATTTTTTTCAAGTTGGTTTATTTCAAATAAAAATGTGTTAATATGGGTTGGAGCTTCCTTGATGTATGTTACATATTTTGCCGCCAGAGCGACATTGTAGACAACGTCGCCATTTCTTTTTTATTGGCACAATATTGTATACTCTGTGAATTAAGTCTTCATCCGTTTGAATTTTTGCAAAAAAAATTAAATTTAAAGAAAGGTTTTTAGCCAGATTGATGAAGGTTACAATTTTAATTAACTTTCAAAGTCAGATTTTACCTTTGGATTAAAATTTTTATTATAACCGTAAATATTAAAACTAATTTTTACAACATTTTTGAATATTGATTTTTATGCCACTGAATCTTGAAACGGTTGATTCATGTTTATACTCTTTTTCCTGGTAAGTGCATTTGACGGAAAGATACTACTATGAAATTCGGGCAAATTGGCAGTGGGAAATTCTAAGTTAACTTGCCCGCGTTACTAAGTTTTTGAAAAAACATTCTCGTGAGTTATATTTGCGAGGGAAAGTTAATGAATTAACAAAACATTTCGTTGTCATCATACTAAAAATAAAGCTAAAAAATAATTATCTACATTAGGTATTTATACAAATTTAGTTTATAGACATTTTGAAAATTGAGCAGCTATAAGATTTTCAACAGCAAATAGGTTAAATTCAGAATTGTCATCGCCAATTTTCCAAAAATTCTTGTTCGATTCTTTCCGCCAAATATATTAGATATTTTGCCTTTCTTAACCTGCAACTGAGTCAAGTTAGTGTTTTTATTATTTATCTACCACCAACCGCCGAAGAGATATTGCCTTTGCCTTTGGAATTTCCCTAAAATGCGTTATTAACCCTCATTGTTGAAAAAGAATCTAAGCCAGCATTTGAAAAATTGTCAAATTTTGCGATTCTCCAGAATTATAATGACAAGCGAAGAGTGGAATAATAATGTTGGATATTCAAAAATGTCGCGTCAGATCAAACGATTTCAGTTAACCTTTTCGTGCCGATCTTAAAACCGACGACACTTTTAAGGTGTTCTAAACTGCTGAACTTGATCTGACTTTTTCACTTCTTTCTCATTCTCAAGTAACATTTTTTCAACCAGTATGACTCGGTCTTTCTCTGTTGAGCTAGTTTTCGTACGGCATTTACAAGCAATCTCTGTGAGCAGCGACTGGAATTCCTAATGGAACTCAGAAGTCTAATATTGAAGTTGTAAATGGTGCATTAATCTTGTCTAGAATTTACATCCATTACGCAGCACGCTTAACCTAAACCGTTCTTAACAAGCTAACATTGTTTCACAGAACCTTACTCTAGCGATAAACCGGAATTACCGGATATTCCGGCTAAGGGGGAAATGTCTCGTTTCTTAGACTAGACTCTCGTTTTTCAATCAGCGAGTGACTTGGCGTGGACTTTTTAACTAATTGCTCTCCCACCTGTGTTTTGCTTTTCGCAACACAGCAATCGTTTTACATCTGTCGTTATCTCGAAAATATGACGTAGATTTTGAACTAATTAGCCAATCATTGAATTTGCTTCTCAGTTTTTAAAGGATTTTGTACAAATCCCGTACATTTTAAAAATCCTTATTTCATCTTGAAAATCCCTAATACTTGTTGACACCAATTCCAAGAACTCAAAATTGGCCTACAATCCAGAAAGAAACGAGAAAATCATTCTCTCAAATTACAAAATCAGATTTGGATTTCTGATATCACTTTCAGACCCCCAATTCTGTACGCCAAATTTGCAAATTTCGAACGTACGTGGATTTTACAACTTTATCGGTAAAGACCGAACTTTAAAAGAACGAAAATCTTGCTTCTCCAAAGACAACGGTAAGGCTTATAAGGAGCGTTCATTTGAAGAAAAAATATCTAACTGATTCAACCAATTGCCTTGATCCGCGTGACTTCTCCACAACTTTTAAGAAAACAAATTTGAGGGCGCTAGGGCTTCTTATCTTTTTACAGCTACATTATTGGTCAACTTGACAGCTTCATACTCGTGAAGTATTAAACCTGGCGTACTTTGATAATTTTGAGGGCACACAAGAAACAAAACCCTAAAAGTGTCAAATAATCAATTGTCAAATCATAACTCAGGACAGAAGAGCTTAAACATTTCTACGGTGGGCTATGACTCTTGGTCATTCATATACTCCTTTTAATCGTTTAACAAAATTCGTCAAAAATGAAACAGCGCCAAACAGAACTTCTTCAACTTTGGAGTTGACTATGAAGGCATCTTTATTCTTAGGGTAAAAGGTGGTTGCTAAGAGGCATTCAAGGCATAATTTTCATCTTTTGTTGCTTCCCTTAAAAACCTTAAATCTGTAGAGGCAAAAGAACATTCCAACAAAAGCTTCAATTATCTTTTGTTAACGGTTCGACCGAACGTGCCAAATTTTTTTATTTTATTACCAAGACTTCGGTAGAAATTTTATTGCAGCGGAATGAAAAATAATAAATCATCAAATTCGTTTCTACCATGACTCATATCTTCAGAAAGGTAGCTTGTATTAAATCAAATCCTTCTTAAGCTGGTCAGAAGAGCTATGACACTAAATTACGAGGAATTGCAGACACTTATCTGCTAGATTGAATTTTGACTCTATTCAAAGCAACTAAAAGCGGCAAATTCAGAAACTGGAGACTTAATTCCAGAGTGATAGAGCAACTTATTTGAGAACTTTATCCTAGGCATCTGTCTATGACCTCGAACGTCCGTTGACCTTACATCCGAGGGATGAAACCGCTACTAGGAGCCATTTTCAAATATCAATTTTAGCTAATTGGACTAGTTTTCATCAGAAGAACTGCATAAATTCAAAAAGGCGGTATCGACTCGTTTTCTCAGCATTCGCAGTTCTGGCGAAACTATTGCGTATGTGCAGAGCGTGGTATGAAGGGCTTGCCACAATCCACTTGCGCATTGTAACCCGGCCATGTAAATAAATGACATTAAAAACCTTATTTTATGTATTAGACTACATTTAAAAAGAATAATTTTTAATTAAGGAAAGGAAACTTTTAAATTTTATGGATTTTTTACGTTAATCAAATAAACTCATTTGGTTTTAGTATATATTTTGTACTACATCCCAATAAAATATGTGGATCGATTATTGGACAAACAAATTGGTGCTTATCAAATAAAAACCACGAAGGTTTATAAGATAACATGCGATCAAAAAGGTATATTGAATAAATGGTTTAGGCTAAATAAAAAATAAAGAGGGAAATAATTAAGGAAATAGCCTAAGATTTTTGTATACAATTGTCGAAAATCTTTCTCTTGTTTTAACGCTGATAAGACCCTTTGAGCTACAATTTAAGGGAGTGGACGTTTTAAATAAATTTTACGAATAAAATATTTTCGTTCCGGTGGTCCAATTTAAATTTTCATTATCAAGCTGAATATTTCATTAACCTATTCAAATAGAATAGATAATAAATAATATTATCTAACAAATAGTAAGCTGTGGATAAAAATATTAAGAACAAGTTATGATCCTTATCATGCATGGTCATACTTTTTCCGGACGCAATTCCTCTAGATAGATATAAACGTTTAAAATAAACCAAGTGTTAGGTTCATAAGCATTTCTGTTTCAAAATTGGTAATCAATGCGTGGAGATTTAAATATAAATATTAAATTTGCCCTTATTTTAGGAATTGAAGAAAATTTCTTTTAAGAACTCAGTTATTTTTATTTATTGAGATTATCTCTTTTTATTATTCTCATTGTTTATACTTAATTTTTTTATTTTTTTAGGTAGGTTGAATTATAGATACATCTTAATAGTGGTTAGCGGGATATTAAGTCGTTCAATGAGTGATTTACAGTTTAAAGTAGCTAAAGATGTAAATATTCCTTATAACCAAAAAACGGAGACAAAGGAAATTCTAAAATAAAATTCTTAGTTAGTTTCGTCAAAAATTATAAAAATGTTGTACGGTCAGCAAAAGATTTATTATTGTCTGAAGGCCAATTGTTAATTCATTTTTGGAAAGAATTTCTAATTTATCAGAATATCTTAGAGTTTTTTGTTAACAATGTTTGATGTAGTAACGCTGGTTATTCTGTTTTCAAGGGATTTCGTTTTAAATAATAATTTGAAAAATAAAATTTTAATAGGATTTTTTAATCTTGATACCATTTGGTTTATTATCTTAAAAGAAAACACTGCTATTAATGTTTTCATGAGAACAGAAATGATGTTATTTCCAAAAATAATGCAGCTTCTCTAATTTCCATTAGCAATTATTGACTGCGTAATCCCATCCAGGCGAAGACCATTTTTCATAAAAACAAAAAACTTTTATAACTTTAAGGGTTCGATGATTTGTAGAGAGTAAGCCTTCCTTAGAGACATAATAAAACAGCGCGCGTATAATCGTTATTTTTATAATAAAACCAAGATAATAACCATCTCATTTTAAACGGAATTTCTCAAAACAACAAAAGCACTACCAAAAGTTTAGTTGAATGAATAATAATTTTTTTGGTTTCTAATGTGTGCTGCCAAGAAAACCAAATTCTGGCTACTTTTGTGATTCCAACTAGACATTCTTATGAAACAAAGTTTTTCTTTTCACTAGAAAGCTTTCGTTAAACTTACTTAATGAGTTAAATAAAATTTTTAACCAAATTAAAAAAGGTTATTGATTTATTGTACTAACATTTAAAGAGTATCAAGATAGAAATCTTCCAAATTCTGACATCAAACTGCACCAGTCATTTACATTTCTAAAAGATAACGCCCAATTCGTCGGGAAGTCAGTGCTTCCGTCTATAAGTTACCAATATAATTATAAGGGCACCAATTGAAACTGCAAAATATATGTACGATACGATTACAAAAGCCTGACAACGATCGTGTCATTTAATTATTTGCTCAGGATTAATGAGGAACTGGCGGAAGAGGTTGAAGCAGTCTTTAATTGTTAATAACTGGAAAATACTAAAATATGTTTTGTTTGTTTTGTGTTGAAGCTATATAAAAAGTATAAGTATAACAACATGATTTTGAATAAAAGCCTACCTTTAAACAGGGATATATTGAATAAAACGAATTCTTCGTAGTACTAAAAAAGAAAGGGAATACCGTCTGACGATTGTGATCATCAGTCTGATATCTCAATCACCAACCGGCAATCGCTAAATTCCTCCTTCACCCCTTCTGCTTTCCTTCAATCGTCATTATTTCTGCATAATTTATTATCGCTTCCAAACGCCATTCTTTCTAACCGATATAAATGTTTATGACCGATGTTCGTACGTCAGAATCTATTTCAGAAATAAAGTTTAATGAAATATTTTCGTAAATAAGTTTCAATTTAAGAGAGCCTAACCCTCAAAAGATAATTGGCTACTACTTTCCATAATAACTTATACAGTAACCCTAATTTTATTTCTATGAAAATACGATTACAAGTTTAAGAACGTAGAACCTAATTTGGATAAAGTTTTTAAATGTAAAATTTTTACATTAATTAAATGAAACAAATATTATCAAAAACCTAATGACGCCTAGAACCAAGAGCATAAAACTGATAATTGAATTGCACAAGGTAAGGGATTGCGCCGGTGAAATTAAGAATGGGGTTCGGGGGGAAAGTAAAATCGCCAAAAATTGGGTCTACTCGTGTAGCGAATTCTTTACCACCAACCATTGGAGATAGGTGGTCGTCCTCACATGGTCTTCCATAATGTTAGGGTAGGAATTTTAGAATCAAGGTTCAGTCTTAACATAATTACGATATTTACTTATCACTGCAAAAATATATTCCGAAAATAGCAGCGTGTGATGCAGTTGGGTGGACAAACGGATAACCGTGGTTAGCGGAATGGTCACCGTCTAGAGAATTATCGCTCGAGGTAGGGCCGGACATTTGCAGTCTCTGTCCCGCGAATATTACGTATTGCAGAAGGATATAAGGAAGCCTGTTCGGAAGGACCGAGCTTTTCCAACATTCCGTCCCTTCTTCGGCCTACGCCACGAGAACGCCCTTGTGTGGGAGATAAACCCTGCTTTTTAGGGACCCAGTGACGTTTGCCCGTTTGTTGTGGCTCGCTCGTTTTACGTCCATCTTACTTGGCTGTTTATTTATCCGTCTATTTATTCTCTAGCTCGACAACATACTTGCCTAAGCGATTACAAGAGCTCGGCAAATGTTGGTGTTTGTATAAACGCTTATCCTTTTAAGTTTAAGACAGCGGCCTTTTAGTTTAAAATATTTATTTTAGTGCATAGGCTTGGTTAATAAAACGTCACCTGAAAAAGGTTCGTTTGAATAATAAATTAGTTGAGGGGCGGTGATCAGAGGCTTGTGAACGGTTTGGATAAAAACACAAAAACAATTAATGCAATTCCGTTGATGTAGCGAACGTTTTTCGCGTTTTCTTTGTAATACGTCCTGCGTATTTTGGTCTGTTCACATCCCTCAAAAAACTCCAAAACGTCGCTTATCACGGATTCCAACTTGTTATTAAAAATATTTTTTAATTAATTTTAAAGAAGATTTGAAAAAAGCAGCAATGAATGCGTCGGACCCGGTCATTTTAAGGTGGACTTTGCCTAGTGTAAGTACTTACAATTTGCTTTTATACAGTAATTAGACAGTCACTAACTATACCCTTGCAATAAGACTCAATGAAGTATTTCTATACTTCTTAAGGGGTTGAACGGGCTTCTCGACATTTGCGTTAATTTTATTCGGAAAAGAAACTTTGAAAAGCTTTCTTCATCTAAAATTAATAAATCAAATTATCATTTTATTTTACAACTGTTTCTTGGGAAATATATAAAATTTGCAGGTTAAACCAAAGTTAATGAATTACGCCAACTTTTGGCTCCTTAAAGACGTTAGATCGTTAGATAAGTTTTACGGAACATCATTAATGTTTATTTCCAAAGCTATCGCAGAATTTCTAAATTAACAGTTCACCAGACCTTTTCCCCAAATATCAAGAAAACACCTTCATAATATAATAAGTAATTAAGTTAATATTTTGTACCCAGTTTTGAGGTTTTTCTTCAAGTTAATTTACTTCAGTCGCTCACTTCTTTCTTAAATCTAGCCCACGAGGGATTTTTTATAAGCTGAAATTTGTCTCTGGGATTCTACTCCCTGCAAATTAAGAAAGGCTATCTTTTTGCTAGGTAAGATTTAGTTTGACTACCGTATCTAAGCTGTAACGCCTTAGGTTTATTTTCGATAACAGATGTGCTAAGTAAACTTTAGGATATAAAAATGTGTAATCAGAATTTCCAACTTTAGGTCATAAATTAAAAAAAGCAGGTTAGGTCATTAGGCCCAATACTTGAGCCGATTTGTAGGGACTACAGCGCTTTCCTAAACAGCATTTGTTTAATCAGCATTTTCCAAAATAGCGTTTTCAAATCAGCGTTTGGTCGAAATAGCGCTTTGTCATAACAGCGTTTCTTTATGCAGCGTTTCCATAAACCACAAATTTTTCAAAAGGCACTTTGTCATAGCGGCGGTTCTCAAAACCGTTTTTTGTCGAAACAGCGTTTCCCAAAACGGCGCTGCTTTCTATAGCACTAATAATATAGGCCAATTGTAATTCATACTTTTCTGGAATTTCGGCAAATTTCATTACCTAATGGGTTTTGCCGATAGGTAGTATTGCAAACTAAACTAACCTAACCTAACCCCGGAAGTTCATATGTATGTTATACATTTTCCATCGTCAATTCATATTTATGTTAAGAAACCGCAATCTTCACCAAAAACGCTGTTTTAAAATCGCTAACTTGAGAAACGCTGTCTATTGCAAAAAGCTGTTTTGACAAACTGCTCTTCTGAGAAATTCTTCACCAAGAAACGCCGACTTAACCGCTGTAATGATAAACACTATGTCAACAACCGCTGTTTTAACAAAGCGCCGTTTCCACAAAAAGCGTTTTCAAAAGCATGTTTTTAAAAACAGCAATTTTAACAAATGCTATTTTAATCAAGCGCTCTATTCCCTACATACCATTGAGCCAAGGGTAAGTGATAAACGAATTTTTTTTAATTTCGCAAAATCAGCTCTGCAACAGTTGGAAGAGACTTAGTACTCAAAACCCGGGGTGGGGAGCAGCTGACTATGGGTCAGGCGCACGGGAGGTCTGATCAGGGCGTTTGAAGAGTTTAAATCACTATAGTTCGTGCTTTCCCCAGCATCATATATTGGGGTTTTTTAACGTAGGTCAAATTCGATAAATTGTCTTCCTGCTGTGAAGTTTAGTGGTTTTCGTGTATGGAACGCCAAAAGTGTCACAAGCAACACTTTTGGACATGTCAAAAGTTTTTGACTAGTGCTTTTCCATCACCATTCATTGGCTTTTAATTTACCGAATCCCATCGAAGTTACAACGTTTCCACCAATAAAACAGTGACAATTTAAGCTCATTATTAATTCAACCATTAGAAATTGACTGCTTCATTTGGGCGTACCTGGGGAGGAATCACGTTTTTACTTGACTCGGCACAATTTATACATGTTAAAATCAATTTTAGACATGTCAAAACTTCATTTCGACTAGTGCTTTTCGTTTTGACTAGACAATTTCTTCACGCATCGTGATTGGACTAGAGGTTTTTAACAGTAACTGGACAGAAATATTATTAACATAATTATTGAAAAACGCCATTCTATTGGTTTATCAAAATTTATACAAAGCGTTTATTGGCCTATACGTGTCACGTGAAATAATTTAGTTACCTCCTTAAAAAATTTCATGCCTTTATCCCCTCCTCCGACAAATTGAACATGTCAAAAACTTTCTGACTAGTTAAAAACTGTAGTCGAGTACGCCAAAAGTGTCTCAATTCCCGTATAGAAATCTAACGCGAGCCGAAAGTGTCACAATACAACAGTTTTCGACTAGTCGAAACTTTTATACACGTCCAAAATACGAGTCACGTCAAGAATTCGGCACTAGTTCGGAAATGTGTCATTTAAAAACGTTTTTGACTAGTCTCGAAATGTCGGGACTAAATCTACGATGCCTTTCAACCAATCACGATATTGGAAATTCAAACTACCCAATCGCGAGTGATGTAAGTTTTTCGCTAGTGATGTAAATTTCTGTCGCTTAACTCGCCAAAAGTGTCTCAATACAAGAGTTTTCGACTAGTCGAAACTTTTATACATGTCCAAAATACGAGTCACGTCAAGAATTCGGCACTAGTTCGGAAATGTGTCGCTTAAAAACGTTTTTGACTAGTCTCGAAATGTCGCAACTATATCTGCGACGACTCTCAACCAATCACCATGGTGAAAATTCAAACAACCCAATCGCGAGTGAAGTAAATTTTTCGCGAGTTATGTAAATTTCTGTCGCTTAGCTCGCCAAAAGTGTCTCAATACAACGGAACAAGACATGTCAAAAACGTTTTCACTAGGCTCGATCTCAACGATTAAATCTGCGATGGATGTATTGTTTCTTTATTATTTCCGTTTATTATCCGATAAATCTGCGACTACGTCTTCTGCTGCTACGTCAGTATATCGTTTTTGGTAACAGAAGAATCCTTTAATTTAAAGAAAGAATAACATAAATAATAGTGATAGGATTGGCAACTTCATAAAAAAGAAGGATTTAAGACGTAGGCTTCGAATGATATTGCAAAGTAAACTTGGCAGAACGAGAAGGCTAAGTCAGAATTGAGATTCATTATTTTTTTTATTAGACGGTTTCGAAACTGGAAATAGCATAGAAATCTCATAGGTAACTAGAATGCTACTGCCTACGGCCGAGCTTGTCGCCAGTTCGTTTTGAACCTTCAGCCGTAGAGTGGTTCCGCCAAGGAGGATAATAATCCTCTTTGGTTCCGCTACTATCGCGGGAGCTAGGTGACGTCATTCTCTCTGGTGACATTAAATTCCTCGCAGAACCACTCTTTGAGCTCTGATTCGCTGAGATCTGGCGATCGTCTGCCACGGCGTTTGGTGCATTTGCCAGTTACACGGCAGCATTCTAGTTACCTATGAGACTTTTATGAGGAATAGAAAGGGTGCGTCAAATCTCAATGTGTTGTTTTTAATGACTAACGATATTTTAGCAAAGGATCCTTTCAACTTATTAGATTTTAGAAAGGAAGCTTTATTTAACAACATTTTTAAATTATTTCAACTGTGTTTTTAAGACTGGCCAAACAAATGCTGCTTTCCAATTTCCGTAAAACCAAATGAGTAGAAATCTTCAAGCTATGTTGTGTACTCAGGCAATATAAGCAAAGAGTGCGTGAACTAGAGATCACAGTTGGGATCGGCCAATGAATTCATCCCCACAGAGGATGGCACTCCGAGGAGCTCAGGATACGGGTCTGTACTTTGGTAATACGATTTCTTAAGTCGTAATCTTTGAATATCGAGATAGTCAAACTAATTTTAACTTGCATGGAGTACTGAGGAGAATAGTGTCTTTGGTACGGAAGTATTAGATTGTTAGGTAAAGTTCTACGAGCTGCCGAAAAATAACACGCCACGAAAAGTCAGAATTGCTAGCAGACGAATTTTATTCAAGTATCTGGTCAATGGTTTTAAATTACCTTGAACACTTCTGAAAACTCTGCCCACGCAAGTGGCATGTAGTGTTGGATATACGGATATTTGTTTAGTAGTCCGCCTTACTGGTGAGTCTACTTTCTTAATTTATTTTAGTAGTCACTGAATAGTGGGGTAAAATGGGGTAGTTAACATTTTGGTTTACCCGTCAGAATTAAAATAGGAGTTCATTATCAGTTGAGTTACATGATGTAATTTTTTTTAAATAAAATGTGATTGATGGATGATGGATTTATGATACACCATATTTGCCATTAGTTATGAATATTAAGATAAAATTTTCAATAGTCAAATTGACTAGTAAGCCCCCCAGATTTCGATTAATGTTAGTAGTCAGAGCATTTATTTTAGTGCCTTATGTCTAACCCTGGTGGCATAATGGTAACGGAATTAGTGTTTCCCGAATCCCGAGCAAAAAGAACAAGAGAAACGAACTAGCAGATGATAAAGCACATTCGTCTGAGCAGTGTTCTGCTTGCTCTAAGGATGAATACAGTGTAATTACTACTTACTCTTATGATATATTATCAGCAATACTAGAGATTACTATTTTATAATCTTTAACGTTTGTGTATAACGCATTATGGACTTTATGGCGTCGTACAAAAGAAACTACAAACTGGGCTACCAGATATTTTAAAAGGACTTTAGCTCGGCCAACTTAGATCAGCTTTTTCGCAGTAATTGGCTGTGATTGTAGAAATAATTCATCAAATGAAAATAATGGAAATAAAAATTAAGAAAATAATAATATAAAAAAAAAATAAAAATTAAGAACAGATAAAATTATTAAATAATTAAGTAGTTTTGATTTAACACGTAATTTCATTAATTCACGTTAAATAAACTCGTAAATTTAAATAATAATATTCTTAATAAAATTAATATTTTGTGGTTCATTAATCATTATCAGCTCAAATACAAATACAGGTGAAAAAAATTAAAATTAATTGCTGATAAACGCACCTCTAGATAGCATTGATGGACGAAACATTTCGGACGAATAGTGGAGATCCATGCGACGTCGATTGGGCTGAATATCGGATGTCGCGAAATTGGTTCTACGAGGACTAAAATGGGACGTCCGTTATTCGTCCCGTAGGACGAATTTTGAACGGAACCAAGCTGGGCTCTATGGACCATGCTGGGACGTCCCAGGGACGATTTGTGTTTGCTGGGTTGTTTGCATAGTGCTCCGGAAGTAGGGTCGTACTTCCGCTCTTTGTTCCGCACCCCCTTAAGGTCTCATATAAACCGATCTTACGAGTAAGAACCATTTAATTCCACGTTTACTGGCGAGTCTTTCAATTAGAAATTTACTGAAAGTGGTTCGGTAACGTTCAATAAACATCCCCGCATCAATATCATAGTCTTCAGCATTGTAACGGATAGAGGCTAGCGTATCATTCAAGGATTGGACCATACTTGGGGATGCTGGTGGTGTTTCATCAAGTATTGGTGAGGCGGGAACTGGTGATGGTGTTAGGTTGTTGGGAATAGCTGATGTATATGGCTGTGTACGGAGGGATTCCAATTGAATGTCTTGAAGCAGACTAGGTGACGGTGGACGGGTTGGTGATGGTGAACGTTGCATTGGCGACGGTGTGTGAGACAGGTCCATGGGTTCGGAAGGGCCGGGCGTATTCAAGTCATGAGTTCGTTGATGGTTCTTGAAATGCTCTAATATAGCAACAGTCTACCCAATACTTCACAGACAAACGTATGTCTATCGCCGTGTACTTCTCTAACATGCCGATTTAATGAGGACTTGGTAGCGAAACCTTTCGCGCACGTAGGGCAAATATGTTGGGCTTTAGGCATCTTGAATATAGCTACCGCAGTTAACCGTTGAATGACCTCCCACAACGCTATACAACCCCTATTATAGTATATTCAAGTATCATTTGAGAACGATACGTTTTTCAAACTAAAACTTGAGATATTCGTTTAAAGAAATACTCGTGATATAGGTTCAAGTGCCAAGCATATTTAAGTACTACAATGATATTAAAATAAAGTTTAAAAAAATTCCATACTACGTTACTTTAACAACGAATATTCCATGACGTCAAAACACTCCCGCAAAGTACTAAACGATTCAATCTTATTGATTAAAATATACACTTAATGACATTAAATGGAGTTTAAAATTAATTTCATTCTACGTTTCTTTAACAACGAATATTCCATGACGTCAAAACACTCTTAAATTCAAATTAACCGCGTCCCCCGGGTAATCCACGCACGCGCGCGCGCCGCCCAGGTTATCACTTTTTAAATTATTTCATTTTATTCCGTACGATAAAACGCGATAAGAAATACGTTCAAGTACCATTTAAGTGTACTCTTGAAATTTGAGATAAGCGGATATATATGTACAAGCTGGCCTGAACACAATATGTTGATATACGAAAAAACAAATCTTCGCGAAAAATATCATAAATACATTGACTTTTCGACGATTTTACCCCCATTTCACCCCTTAAATCCCTAAACCCGTACTCGAACCCGAACCCGAACCCGGGTTTGATGTCTCGCCCTTACTTTCCTTCTACTTGTAAAACACCAAAGAAAAGTCCGTACAATATTTAAAAAATTTACAACTAATATTGACGCTTTAATTCAGCAGGTTATCGAACTTGCTGATGCTACAAAAAATCAGCAAGATAGAAGCCGTTACAGACTACTAGCAAAAAATCTTAGAAGTAATAAGAGATAAAATATGAAAGTTTCATTTTTGTCTCACAATACTGGAGGTTTAAATAATCCAATAGAATTCCTAAAAGAACTAACTTTAATCACCAAACGGAATATTTCCTTTTTTGCGTGGCAAGAAACTTTCATAAATAATTCACCGCTACCTCGCCCATTTCCAAATCCATACGTTATAGACTATTTCTTTTTATCAAGTCATCGGGCTGGTGTGTCGTCTGGCTATAAAGCGGTTTTATTTTTTTAGATATAATGTTAAAGTAACCTTTTGCACTTTAATACCAGGTTATTTACAAAAATCGATATAAATTTTACAGCTACAAATTTTAAAATCACTGCTTTTAACTGCTATTTCCCACATTTTAGAAATTTTAGAAAATGATATTTTAAAAAACCATCATCAACAAAATATAATTTTAATGGGTGACTATAACTGTACCCTAAATTCAACTAAAGATCGTGTAAACTGCCTCGATCACCGAACTCGTCTTATAAGAAAACTCTCGTCCATTTTAGTAAAATTTAATTAACACGGTAGTGTTGACATTGTCAATTATGTAGGGAGTAAAATGACATGGAGTAATGCTGCAAATAAAAATCAAAAAGCAAGATTAGACAGATTTTACGTGTCATCGGCGCTGGCCCCAATGGTGTCTGGTGTTCGCACTTATTGCTCTGGTTCAACTTCCGATCACCTGACAATCGTACTAGTACTAGACTTAATATTAGACACTAGGTTACCAAGTGTATCTGATTTGTGGTGCTTTAATAACAGCCTGCTACAAGATGAGAAATTTACCAAGACGATGACTTATAATTTAAAGAGAATCATGGCCTCTAAACCTCAAGATCCTTTCGCACTGCTATCCTGGTGGGATAAACTGAAATTAAAAATTAAACAGATAGTTTAAGAATACACTTTTAATTAAAAAAACGAAACTAAGAAAATTAACGAAATTGAGAAGCTTCAAAAAATGAAAACTTACCTGATGACGCACGAACCAAGTTACTTATCGAACTTGATATGATAAACAAGAATGGAATGTAGCCTCAAACATGCAAAGTCATATTATTTTGAACCCTGAAAACAAAAAAGGCATAAATAATTTAAGTATATTAAAGATAAGTAGTGGTCTACTTACCAGTGATCCCTTGGAAATACTAAAGAGTCCAGATCATATTTTGAAGATCTATTTAAACCTATGGTACTAGATAATAAAAATCAACCAGAATACGTATCAATATTACCTCCACTTAATAGGGTAGACAGTGACAATTTTAATGCTCCAATTTCGTCACCCGAATTACTGAAATCTCTGAAGAGTATGAAAAATATCAAATCTCCTGGTAGAGACGGACTTACTTTTGAATTTTACGCCTATTTCTGGTCTATCTTAGGGGATGTTCTTTTTGAAGTATACAACGCCTCTTTCTATATGAAGAAACTGCCTAAATCATTCGGTGAAGCGATTATAACATTAATCTTTAAGAAAGGTGATCACGCCGATTTAAACAATTGGCGTGGTATATCTCTACTAAACTGCGATCTCAAAATATTGGCAAAGGCGTTCGTCTTTAGATTTAGAGACGTCATAATCAAAATCGTTCATGAGGACCAGATTTAACCTTAACATTATCCGAGATACGATACATCACTTCAATGAGACAAATGGTGAATTAGCCATAGTGTCCTTAGACCAAAAGAAGGCATTTGATCGTGTTAGTCATACATACGTCTTCGCTATTCTCGATCACGTAGGACTACAGGGTCAATTCTATGAATTTCTAAAAAACATTTACAGTAATGCAACTGCAAGACTAAAAATAAATGGTGTATTAACGGCGTCCTTCGCTATAAAAACAGGAATTCGGCAAGGTGACCCCCTGTCAAGTCTTCTATTTGTACTTTCTCTCGAGCCTTTTCTTTGCCATTTGCGCGTTAAGTTGAAATATCTCAGCGTCAATTCATGTTTCTTACATAGAATTCTAACAACTTCTGATTACGCCGACGATATAACAAGCCTCATCTCAAAAGAAAAAGGGTTTACAGTTCTCCGCATTGAATGTAAAAAGTACGAAAAAGTTAGTAATGCAGAATGGAACCTCCAAAAAAGCCAAGGTCTATGGGTTGGAAAGTGGCGGAATAGGGTTGACAAACCTCTCGGCATGGAATGGTCAAGTGATCAAAAAAGATATTAGGTTTCGTTTTTCATAATGACGCGAAAAAAAAACGAGGATGTCTTCGATACTACTGTAAAGAAGATAGAAGCCAATCTACAAGCGAGAATAACGTGTACGAATCTCTCTCTTAGAGCCAAGGCCCTCATATGTAATGGTATGATGTCTACATTTTGGCACATACTACCTATAATACCCATACCAGACACTACTATTAAGCGTTTGGATGATTTATTTCTCAACTCTATATGGGGAAACAGTAGCCATTTATTGTCCAAAGAACAGGTTCAAAAAAGTGTTCTCCAAGGAGGTTTAGGGTTACTAAATATAAAGACTCAAAGCCAGAAAATATACATAAACAAAGTTATACGAGTGCTCCAGAACAAAGAAAATTCATTGGTTCGAGATTTCTGTTGTTACTTTATCAGCACCTGCAACTATTTCTGCTATGGAATCGAAATTTTTTACACTAATGACATACCGATTGACTATACGTATCTCCCTCTGGTTTACCAAGAGACCTTAAAAGCTTGGAGGAAATTGATTAGCTCCCAGTTAGCTATAATTTTAACAGTCAACTGCCTTCCTTATCAGCCGTTATATTCTAATGAACATCTAAACACGGTTTCTACTCTTACACATCGTATTTATAAAGAGGTCGGCTAAACTCATGTATATAATATTTTAAATCCAGGGAGCTTCTCTAAATTTAAAGAAGATTTTAAAAAACACGAAATATCAATAACCGAAAACAGAAGCCGCAAATTACAGCTAAGGCAATTTCAAAATGAATTAAATACAAAGTACCCCCTCGCGTTCAGTAACCGTGGCGACAACCGTGATCTAGATCCTGTTTCAGGGCCTTCGTCGTCATATCTTCCAGAAATATATTTGTGGATAAATGGTCAAAACCATCCAATAGGTGATATAACCAAAGCGCACATAAAGTCCTTATGTTACATCCAAAATGCAGCAAATGAAACTTTATCTCAAATTGCTCTTCCCTTTGAGATTACTCTCCCAGAAAATACGGTCATAGATTGGCAACTCTTATGGCGGAGTAATTTCACGTCAAAAGAAAAGGACGTTCTCTATAAGCAAATGTTCCTCAAGATACTCTAGCCAGATGCTGGCAAATATGTTTACCCCAATTTGACTGGACAGTGCTAGTGGTCAGAATTCGTATAACTTTTGTTCATCGGGTGAGGCTTACACATATCGATATTTAATTATTCGTATATAGAAACGTTGATATTTTTATTTATGGATAAAAATATCTCTAAACAAATTTCATTTTCATACAATTATTCATTTAAATAATAGTTTGTTCTATTTCTACAAAACGTTGTTTGTTTCTCTTACGTTTTCTGTTTTTTAATAAACATTTATTCTGGGTTTAAAGGACATAAACTTTGTTTTAAAAACTGGTGTAATTCAACCGTTAAAAAAACTATTGTGCTTTTAGATGTGAAATAAATAGTAGGAATAGATCGTTGTTAATTTACCTTGAACAAAACTGATCAGATAAAATTTGAACAAAATATTATTTTTTTAAGCAACTCTATATCGATGTGAGCGTATTAAAAATATTTAGTTTTGTGAAGCATTTTTACCTCTCCTAGGAGGGGTTATACAATCACCGTGTCTGTCTGTCTGTGTGTCTGACCTGCGAACGCGTTCGCATTTTCCGTGCAAAGGTTAATCATTGCGTACGCAGTTTCTCCAAATCTCTGCGTTCGCAGTTTCTCGAAGAGTAAAACCACCGTGAGACGGTGAGCGTTAACGGATTCATTTGCGGTTTGGTTTGGATGGTGTTTTTTCGCTCCACGTCGTGACGGTTTGGTGTATTACGTTTTTGTAATGTTTATGCGTAGGTTGTGAATGTTGAGTTCGTGTTATGACGGTTGTGAGTGTTGCGTTCGTTGTGTTTTGATGGTTGTGTATGTTGCGTTCGTGTTATGTCGGTTGTGGGTGTAGAGATTGTGTTGTATCTGTGTTATGATGGTTGTGGATGTTGAGTCTGTTGTGTTTGTACGGGCGTTTTATCTCCAACTTCTTCTTAATGACTTTGGGACGGACCGAGTGCTATGCTACCTCTCAACGTCCAATGGCAGGGTTTCCACCAATTGTACACGGTATTCGTCTTAGTATCAATTTGCGATTTATTAGCGCCGGCCTGGAATCGAACCCGGGTCTGCCTTGTGCAAGAGATTTACTCTAACCACTCAGCCACCAACGCTTGTTAAGTTACGGTGTTTTTCTAAAAAACAGCTTTGGCGAATGTCATTTACAAAGTTAAAACGTTAGGTACTATAATTTATTCTACATCATTTTAAATATTTATAAATTATATTAATCTTATATTTAATGAAATATTTATAAATTATATTAATCTTATATTTAATGAAATATTTATAAATTATATTAATCTTATATTTAATGAAATATTTATAAATTACATTAATCTTATATTTAATGAAATATTTATAAATTATATTAATCTTATATTTAATGAAATATTTATAAATTATATTAATCTTATATTTAATGAAATATTTATAAATTATATTAATCTTTTATTTAATGAAATATTTATAAATTATATTAATTTTATATTTAATGAAATATTTATAAATTATATTAATCTTATATTTAATGAAATATTTATAAATTATATTAATCTTATATTTAATGAAATATTTATAAATTATATTAATCTTATATTTAATGAAATATTTATAAATTATATTAATCTTATATTTAATGAAATATTTATAAATTATATTAATCTTATATTTAATGAAATATTTATAAATTATATTAATATTATATTTAATGAAATAGTTATAAATTATATTAATATTATATTTATAAATTATATTAATATTATATTTATAAATTAAATTAATATTATATTTATAAATTATATTAATAATATATTTATAAATTATATTAATATTATATTTATAAATTATATTAATATTATATTTATAAATTATATTAATATTATATTTATAAATTATATTAATATTATATTTATAAATTATATTAATATTATATTTATAAATAACATTAATATTATATTTATAAATTACATTAATATTATATTTATAAATTATATTAATATTATATTTAATTAAACATCTGAGTATTTTACTTTATTTGATCGTGTTCAGGAATAGAACTCGGGTCGCATCGTTACAATGCAGATAGTTTACCGCCGAGCCATTGTCTTCCTTTAAGAATGTTAAAAGTAAAGAAACCATTATAATAAGGCGGGTTTTTTACCTTTTAATAACGCTTAGAAAAAGGATAATTATTCAAAACTCCCGCGGAAACTATATAAAAGTAATAATATAGCGCCACCGTGTGGAGAACTATCAATCAAACCGGGCAAAAAATATAATCTCTTCAATTTTTCGAACTTTAGTCAAATCTTGACGGGTCTAAAAAACATGAAATAAACGTATACAGGGTCTTTTTTTTTTGCTCGGAAAAGTGTTTTTTTTCAAAAACTATTTATAGTACCGATTTCAAATTTGGAAGGTCAATTCTCTATACCGGGGGACATCAGTTTGAGAAATTTGAGCGTTTTCGGTAATGTTTTTCACCAATTTTGAAAAATTATTTTTCGACCACTAGGTGCGAGATAAAAAATTTCTATTATAAAGTTGTAGGCCATCATCGAAAACCCTTAAAAATTGTTCACTCGACGAAAAACAACATATTTATCAGTGAAAATTCGAGCTTGAAAAATTTACAAGTTGGTGAAGCCAAATTACGATTGTTTGAAACGATAATTGAAAAGGGAACAAGTCTAATACAAACGTAGTAGAGTTTTCACACTTGAAAAAATGTACACGTTTGGTTTTTAAATGCAGATATTTTATTCACATATATTTTTACAAAACATTTTCAATAATATCACCATTGGCTGCAACACAGGTTTGTGCGCGGACAATTAAGTTTTCAAACGCTTTCTCTACCATTTCTGGTGTGACGTCTCGGCAAGCACTGATTATTCGTCTAATGAGTTCCTCCCTAGTTTCAATGGGCGTGGCGTATACCTTTGCTTTAACGAATCCCCAGAGAAAATAATCCAGCGGTGTTAGGTCAGGTGACCTTGCTGGCCAATGCACTGGACCATTTCTCCCTATCCACCTTTCAGGAAACTCGTTGTTGAGGTGCTCAGTTACTTGCCGGGAAAAATGCGGAGGGGCGCCATCTTGCTGAAACCACAACTGACGTCTTTCAGCCAATGGAAGGTCGTCGATTGCGTCACTCAGTTCGTTCTGTAGAAAATGTAAATACCTTTGGCCGTTGAGGTTCGTCCGCAGGAAAAAGGAACCAATCAAACGGTTTCCAACAAGTCCAACCCAAACATTGACCCGTTCAAATTGAACCTGGTGATGATATTCAAAACCCCAATGTGGGTTGATGTCAGACTAAAGATGGCTGTTTTGATGATTAAAGGGCCCATCTCTAGAAAATGACGCTTCGTCGGAGAACAAAACATGGCGCAAAAATTGTCTATCTTCTTGGACAGCATTTAGTAACCAGTTGCTAAATTCATAACGTCTTTGATAGTCTCCGTCAATTAGTCCTTGGTGGAGCGTAGCTCTGTATGGGTGATAGCGATTCTTACAAAGAATTTTCCACACACGATTTGCAGAACAACCCAAATCAGCAGCGGCGTTAGCGCAACTGTGACGAGGATATGCCACAAAGTACGCGAGTACATTGTTCTCGAAGTCTAAATCCGGTTGACCCAATCCGCGAAACCTAGGTTGCAAGTTACCAAATTGATTGAAATCGTGAATTGCTCGTCTTACTGTATTTTCAGATGGTGCTCCATTTGGATGTCTTTCTGCGAAGATTTCAGTCACTCTTCTAAGGTTTTGCGCTGCTTCTCCATAGTAAATGGCAACTATCTCGGTACGCTCAGCTACTGAATAACGAGGCATTGTTCGAAATATTATCAAACACTGATAATAATCTCCCAAAGTTTTCCTTTAAATACCCAATGCATGTTTAGGATTGACCTATAGCCTCGTGTTTTTTAAATCCGGTCGTTTTTTTAACCAAAGTTTCAACTGGATTAGGTAATTTGGTTTCAATTATCGTTTCAAACAATCGTAATTTGGCTTCACCAACTTGTAAATTTTTCAAGCTCGAATTTTCACTGATAAATAAATTGTTTTTCGTCGAGTGAACAATTTTTAAGGGTTTTCGATGACGGCCTACAACTTTATAATAGACATTTTTTATCTCGCACCTAGTGGTCGAAAAATAATTTTTCAAAATTGGTGAAAAACATTACCGAAAACGCTCAAATTTCTCAAACTGATGTCCCCCGGTATAGAGAATTGACCTTCCAAATTTGAAATCGGTACTATAAATAGTTTTTGAAAAAAAAAACACTTTTCCGAGCAAAAAAAAAGACCCTGTATAAAGCCGTTGCCGTCAATTTGGAAGATTAGTCTTTCTTAGTTCTTGGCGGTCAGACGAACTACTACAGGACGGGGTCCTTGTGTCGGTCAAAAGTTATAAGTTAATTTTTCGGTTTTAATTATTATGTTCGGTCTTCGGTCAAGGAAAGAGTTAAATTGTGTTTCGCGTTTGGAACGTGAGCGAATGGACTTAAGTGTATGAACAGTGCGTGTTTAAGACTGAAAGTGTTAAAGTAATTGTGAACTAACTCAAGTCAGCTGTAAGATAAAATTGATTGTTTTTTAATTGGAATAACCTAATTATACCCTTGAAATTATCAACTCAACCTGTGAGGCTAATTAAGTAGATTGGAAGATATTAGTAGCGAACAGCTCTCAGCTGTTAATTAAGACAAGAGTTTATAGTAAGGTTGTTTGAATTTAGTTAAAATTACTCAGCATAATTTATGATATTTACTTAAGTGTAAGTATGTTTTGGTTTATTTTTCAATCACGATGAACTAAGACAAATCTAGTCTTGGACACTTGAGAACCAGTTCTGCACAACGTAGGACGGATATATATTGTTGGGTTATTGATGAAAGTTAAATCTAGAACGTTACATAGACTGTTCTGAATAAAAATAAACATTTATAATTTTGCATAATTCTGGTTGCCATTTTATTTCTAATCACTCGCCCACAACATTAAAGTTCTGGCAATCCCGAATCAACTAAATTTGGGATATAACGGCGACGGGAAATTATTCTCGTAAATTTATCGCGCGGCCTTCGGGAATATTCTTTTAACAAAATTTCGATAAACTATCGTTTAATTAAAATCGGCCCGATTCCGATAAAATTATAAACCAAAAAGCGAACGGTCGTTATAATACCCTCTGTAACTATTTCATTCAATAAAATTTGCTTTCTATTATATTCAACTGACAAACTTGTACTGTAAAAAGGGTGTAATTCAATTGTGCATTGATATAGTACGTCTAACTCACTGTTGTAACTACTTAACTTATGATATTCTGAATAAATTAAAATTGGTCGTTTCGTCTCAATTATAATAATTATAATCAAATTTTATACCGGGCGGGATAGAACTGGGATAACATTTTTAACAAATAACTCTTAATTGCGGAGATATATCTTTAAGGGTTATCTCGAGAAATTAATACCACTAGGGACAATTCTTCCGAGGAGAGGTATATTTTGGCTTGCCAACTTGTTTAATGGCACTTCGAAAGAGTAATAAATGAGACCCTAATTTTCGATAGGCCATATCTTAGCAGCAGTTTGACGTAGCCGGATAACAATGGCACTTTCTAAATATGAATCGAAAAATGCAGGTTTCAGGGGCGTAAAATCATCATTAAAAAAGTTGTCAAGAACGATATTTGGCGTTTACGGCGGAAATGGAAATGCTACACATGAACCAAGACAAAGGTATGAAAGATATTAGTAAAATATTAAAAATAAAATTGGCTTCAACTTGCTAGCGTTCATAGGTTTTGAGAAAATCGCAAATAAGTGCCAAAATCCCAACGGCCGAAGACATATTTAACAGAGTGTACACATTAGATTTTGGCTATAACTTTGGACAATGCATCAAACAACGATACGTTCACGAAGGAGCTCAAACAACGAAATGCCAGCTTCGGACTAAGATTTAACGCGGATAATCGAATTCGGTGTGTTGCACACGTTATTCATCTTTCGGTATGCGCTATTTTAGTCAATCTTAAATCAACACCTAACCACGATAAATGTAGTGTTCTCGGTGAAAGGTTGTTATTATGTTATTGTTAAAATGATGTAATTAAAGAAGACTCGGAGAAAATGATAAGACTGAATTTATTTGGTTCTATACAGTTTGAACTCACTATCCCGAATGTCGTTTTATCCCCCAACCCTTTTTACTCGTGCCCCTGCTCGAGACCCGTGCTCGTTGCTTAAGATTTAATTCTCAATATCTATAGTTTGAAATGCGCGCGTAACTATTATGGACTAGAGGATACTACATTTCTCCCTTTGCCGAATAAAACAAAAACAATAAAGAAAATATTATTAAGAAAAAATAATTTTGCCAATCTATATTCATATTCATATTCCCATTTCATGGCTGGAATCGTTCCGGTGGTCTAATGCTTTCACGTGGGCGAAGATTGGGTTGACGATTCTGGGTATTTTGATGGTTTACTGGTGCGCTGTTACGGCCCCTTGTTCTTCGAAGTGGTGTTAAGATATTATTTGGTTGTGTTTGTGTTGGTGGTGCTGGTAGGGGTAGGTTATCGTGGTAAGGACTGTCGTAGATATCACGTGGCAGTTAAATATGTTGTTTCTTCACAGGTTTCAACAAAGAACAGTTCCTTTTTAGCTGTTTTCCCTCCGTATTTTGAATAGTTACGCATGATCCGTGAACCGCAATTACTGTCCATGGGTGTGGGTCATAGAGGGGATCAAATTTAGTTCGCTGGATCAGCTTGGGTAGGACGCAGTTCCCGATTTCAATGCCATGAGGAGACGAGTGGCGGTTTTCATCAGAGTAAATTTTCATTTGAATTTTTCTGTGGCTGTCTTTTTCGCGCACCACCTCGTCGAGTGGAGAGTTTGGTAAAATCGTGGGCAATTTAGTTTGAATTGATCGATTGAAGAATAGGACGGCGGGTGATTTTCCGGTTGTTGGGTGCGTTGTAGCTCGAAAATTCATGAGATAGTTTGGTAGGACGTCTTGCCAATTTGTACGATCCAGAAGAGCGGTACGGATGGTTTTGGCTAACATTGGCATTTGCCTCTCTATTAGCCCATTAGCCTGTGGCCATCTGGAAGTTACTTTATGGTGATTGAAGCCATATTCTTTTGTAAATTTGTAAAATTCACCGCCGTTGAATGGTGGCCCATTGTCGGTTTTAACGTTCGTCGGGATACCAAACATGGAGAAAATATTACGCAGAGCTTTGATGTTTGAAGTGGCGGATGTAGATGCAGCTATAACGGGATACCGGGTATATTCATCAGCTACAGCTAAGAGATACTATCCTGTCGGTGTAGGACCGAAATGATCTATAGCAACGGAATTCCATGGTCTTTCGGGTAGATTATTCATTTGTAGTGGGGTGTGTTGGTAATGTGGCGTGGTGGCTTGGCAAGCAATGCACGTCCCAACTTTTGAAGTGATTTTCTCGTTTATTCCTGGGAACCATAGTTTGTCGCGTATAATTTGCTTCGTGCGAATAATGCCTCGATGACCCTCGTGGGCGATAGTAACTGCTTCGTCAATGAGCGAAGCCGGGAGGACAATTTTGTCACCGCGAAGGACAATTCCATTGTTCTCGGAGAGTTCAAGGCGCAGCTTTTTGTAGGCGTTCCAAGTTACTAATTGACTTTCGGGGGCTTTGTACAGCTCCCAAATTTTTGAATCGAGAATAGCCTCTTTTACTTCCTTTACCGTAGGATCCTTCTCAGTTTCGGTAACGACATTGACAAAGGTATTTGCACCGAAATCTTCGAAATCCAGAGTGTTCAAACTAAATTCGTTTACGATCGGTGAAGGCGGTGTTATAAAATGGCGGGACAGATAATGGGCTGGGTTGGTTTTTCCCGGATGGTAATTAAGTGACTCTAAATTGATAGTGTTGAAGTCGAAGGATCCTGCCTTGAATTCGATTGGAAGTGAGTGTGCGGGGATTGTTAAAAATGGCAACTAGTGGATTATGATCCGTGAGTATTTGAAACGAAGAGCCATTTATGTGGAGATCGAAACGTTCGCACCCGTAAACGATACCTAGTGCTTCGCGTTCTACTTGGGAATAACGCTGTTCAGTTGCTGACAATGCTTTACTGGCGAAGGCGATTACATATTCTTGACCGTTGGTATCATGTTGAGTAAGGATTGACCCGACACCCACTGGACTAGCATCTACTATCAATGTCGTACGTTTCGCAGGATCGAAAAACTTCAGGGACGAGCATTCTGTTATTTTAGCCTTTATTTGATCGAATGTTGTTTGTTGTGTGGAAGTCAAATAAACTCCACGTCCTTTTTGAGCAAATTACGGAGGGGCTCTGTCAGTGTTGCGAAATTGGGTATGAACCGAGCACAATAGTTCGCTAATCCGAGAAAACTGCGCAACTCAGATATGTTGCGAGGTGCCGCTAAAGCTTGGGTCAGGTTTTCCATCAGCACCGAAAATGTGACCAAAAAATTAATATCAAATTTAGCAAATTCACACTTGTCTTTATTCAAAGTGAGACCAGAAGACGACATTCGTGTCATCACTTCTTCCAGCTTGAAGTCATTTTCAGCAATCCCACGGCCTCCAATTATTATGTCGTCACTTGTGTTGATTGTGTTGGGAATGCCACGAATAGTATCTTCAATCGCTTTTTGAAATATCTCGGCGGCTGAATTTATGCCAAATGCTAATCGTTTGTAACGAAAGGGACCGATAGGTGTAGAAAATGTAGTTATTTCGCGAGATTCTTCATCCAGTTCAATTTGGTGATAGCCCTTGGTCAAGTCTAGGCGGGAAAAGACGGTCATGCCATTCATGGCATAAATTAGATCTTCCATTTTAGGTGGAATGTGTCGTTCGCGTTTGATGGCGGTGTTCGGAAGGCGCATGTCAACGCATATTCTAATGCCAGAGTTTGATGTGGAATTGTCGATACATTAGGGTTCTTTAGGTTCAATTAGAGGTCGATTGTGTGGTAGTGCGCTTAAGGCTTGTTTCTTTGGAACAATGACTATTGGTGACAGCCAAGTGGTTGGACCAACAGCTCGATCGATGATATCTAAACGCTCCAGTTCTTCTATCTCTCGTTTGACTAGTTCCCTGAGGTGAAATGGTATACGTTGGTGATTGATGGCAACAGGTGGTATGGACGAGTCAATGTGGAGATGGGCTTTGAACGTCTCCAATTTACCGATTTCTGAGAAAAGTTGTTTGTATTTATTTACTGTAGATTTCCAATTGCTGTCTGTAGTACGTGATGATAAATTCGAAAGAGTTGGGAATATATTTAGAGCCTGAAGGGTCGAAGCACCCACAATGTTGTAGGCCGACTTGTCAGGGTGTAAAACGTGAAACATGGCCCGGGACGACTGAGTCCCATAAATTACTTCAGAGGAAAATTTTCCGATGAGGGGAAGTGGTTCCATAGATTCAAATGGATATACCCGAATTTCCGATGGTGTAAGAACGGGTGCGTGTTGAAGACTCTGATAAGTTAAGTAATTAATTACGTTAACACACGCCCCTGTATCAATTAGTGCTTTAATGTTTGTTCCACCAATGTTGAAGACTTGGATCAATTGGTTGCTAACTGAAGATTCCAATGGGGGCAGAAGAGGGCAGCATTGATAGCCATGGTCCGAATATGGTGTAAGGGTACACTATTGCGTCGCCAGTGAGACAAATTCATCTTCTGGTTGAATAAAGGCTGCAGTAGAGTTTCTTGAATGTTGAGTCACCATTTCATTTTGTTTTGATCTACAGAATTTTTCCAAGTGTCCGTACCTTCCACACCATGTACATTGCGTATTTCTCGCCGGGCATTCTAAGCGACCTCGTGGATGCGGAAATTGGTCTCCACAATTGAAACAATACTGAAAACGACTACCGTGTTGTGAATATGTGGGCTGTGGCCTTTGAAACTGACGAGACGGGCCGTATTGATGAGGCGGTGCGTTTTGATGTGTTGCCATTGGTACATTGTGGCGTTGATACGGTGACAGAGTTGTTGGTCTTCCGTCAACTGGGCTTGTCTGACGCATGTTACGAGCTGAGTTTTGAACGGCGTCCACGGATATATCAGAGGTCGGGGGTTTCAATTTTGGATGCTTGCTCGTCAGCCTGTTCGTATGATCTAGCCGTGGCTAGAAGGTCATTCAAAGTCATGTTTGGATCTCGAAGGGCTATGCGGCGAAGGTGACGAGACCTGCAAGTTTGAATAATGTGTCGAAGAATTTCGGTATCGGGTTCAGTAAAGCCGCATGTCCTAGACAATGAGCGCAAACGAGTTTGATAGTCATCAATACATTCGAACTCACGTTGGCGAGTATCCCTGAATTTGAAAATTTCGTAAGTCGTATGACGGCGGGGTAAAAAATGATCATTGAGGGCCTGAATAGCGTTGTCGTATTCGTCAGGAACTCGGGCGTTTGCTTGCGGTGCAGGTGGTGGTGGGTTTGGTAGGGTTTCGTAGACGTCCTGAACTTCTTCCCCAGCATGTAGAAGAAGGAGCGAGTTTTTCCTTGCAGGATCGTTGATATTGTAAGCGACAAGAAATGTATTGAAACGTCGTAGCCACTTTTCCCATCTAGATGAAATATCGTCTCGATTTTCTTGGATGGAAAATGGTGGGAGAGTCGGCGGTTGAAGCGTCATCATCGTTGTGAGAAAGTTCGTTAAAATAAAATTTTGAAAACGTGCGCGTGTCAAAGCACGGGGTAAATGAAAAAGAGATTTTTTTAAATCTTGAATTTTTCCCTTGTTGTTAGGCTTACGAATATTTGACTTGGGAGTAAAAGATGCTTGGTAGTTGTCTCGCAATGGGTTTCGAAGTATCTCCGTCGCCAATGTAGTGTTCTCGGTGAAAGGTTGCTATTATGTTATTGTTAAAATGATGTAATTAAAGAAGACTCGGAGAAAAAGATAAGACTGAATTTATTTGGTTCTATACAGTTTGAACTCCCTATCCCGAATGTCGTTTATTCCCCCAACCCTTTTTACTCGTGCCCCTGCTCGAGACTCGTGCTCGTTGCTTAAGATTTAATTCTCAATATCTATAGTTTGAAATGCGCGCGTAACTATTATGGACTAGAGGATACTACAATAACGAAGAGGAGTATGGACCAGATGACGAAGAAGTAGTTAATGCTGAGACTAACACGATTGGTGGTACTGTAGCAAAGGTAATTTTCACTGTTCGCTTTTTTCTTAATCTGATAGGCACGAATTGTATCAACGGCGTAGATATTACTTAGTTCATTGGAGGCCAACCTAGCTACAGCCCTTGAACTTAGCTATCGCGGCTGTGCTTTTGGTTTTTCCAACTACATAATGGTAGAAAGCGTTAACTTACACATCGCACATTTGCGTTTTTACTAAATATACAGGGTGTCCCAAATTGCACGAACAGTGCGTTTCTATCAAAAACTATTTCACTTAGAATTTTGAAATTTTAAGGGAAGGTGTAGTAGACGGTAAATTATCTAACATGTGTAACACTGTGAAATATGTATTTCTTTAATTTATTTAACGCATTTATATAATACATGTAGCGCAGTCAACTCGACAATATATTTTATTTGCTGTATTTATTTAATGTAATAATTTAAAACGTGTAATACTGAGAAAAGTGCAACTTTGTATGTTGTGTTGCACGCAATAAACAATTTTATCTATCTTTCTATCTATCTATATATATATATATATGCATATAAATATACATATATACGATAAAACATAACGATTTGTTTCATATCAACCAAGGTCAAACACATCTACTATCCCGTTTGCAAAAAAAGTATCAATAAGTACTCAAGTCAGTTAGACAATTTCGAATTCAATAAATTAAAGTACAATTCTTCAATTATAAAAATATTGTTTCCAAACAAACCCACCGATATATCTAAAACAACTTTCGATTCCAATTCCATTGTTGTATTGCACATTAAACAACATTTCTTTTCTATTCTATATATATATATATATATATATATATATATATATATATATATATATATATATATATATATATATATATATATATATATATATATATATATATATACATACAATATATATAAACATATACAAATATATATATATATATACATACAATATATATAAACATATACAAATATATATATATATATATATACAATATATATAAACATATACAAATATATATATATATATATATATATATATATATATATATATATATATACAATATATATAAACATATACAAATATATATATATATATACAATATATATAAACATATACAAATATATATATATATATATATATACAATATATATAAACATATACAAATATATATATATATATATATACAATATATATAAACATATACAAATATATATATATATATATATATACAATATATATAAACATATACAAATATATATATATATATATATATATATATATATATATATATATATATATATATATACAGATATATACAGGTACTCTTCATTTGATCGGCCCAGGCGTTTTTATCATAAACTATTTTTGCTAGAAATGTGAAATTATCAGGATATACTCTATCGGGGAGGAATCTTAAAAAAAATCCGAAAAGGTTTCACCGTTTTGAAATTTAATTTTTAAACGATAGGTGGTAGACGAAAATTTTCAACCAACAAGTTGTACAGCGTACTCGAAAACCTTAAAGGAAATTGGTTTTATCAAAAACGGGCAATTTTTATTGAAATAATAAGTCATGAAAAAAGCAAGTTTGTTCTATCCAAAAAGGTTTACGTCTCATGAAAAAGAAAACGAAACCTATCTAATTTGAAATGGTCGTATGTTTGTAAAGATAAACAAGACGTACGACGGTCAGAATACACACAATCCTTCTAATGTGTTAAGTTTGTTTGAGCTATTTACAGCAACCTGCAACGCCGGTATCACTACCAAAATATATTCACAGTCACACATATATACATATTTACACTTATTTGTTACTTCTAGTCATACTTTGAAAGCATTGAAGATTCCTTCGATCAGTGTCACTCTTATTTTTTACTTCTGATCACACCTATTTGTACTACTAGTCAGCCGTTGAGTGTCACACTTATTTCTTCTGGTTAATAATAATAATAATAATAATAATAATAATAATAATCAGCTAGGCTAATACCCAAGGCACCACTTTAGGCAAAGACTAGTTCGGTCAGTTTCATACTTATTTGTTACTTCTGCTCACACTTATTACTTCTGGTCATACGCCGAAGACTAGGTTGATCAGTGTCATACTTAATTGTTACTGCTGGTCATACGTTGAAAGCGCGGCTAACTCTGAACGGCCTTGAAAAACGCCAGAGGGAAACAGGCGCGTAGACCTCTATAAACACGCGGACTTACAATGTTGGAAATTGCGGTGCTCCTTATACGCTGCCCAAAAAACCTTACTTAGAATTAAAATTAAGGAACGTATCTGCAACTCTTGGTTATATGAAAACCACAGCTATTAAAAAATATAACTTTCATGAAAATCGGACTTAAATTAAGGAACGTTATGCCGACTTTCAGGCGGAAATATAAGTGTCACACTTATTTGTTACTTTTGGTCATATTAGAACGGCCTCCGATAAGTGGCACACTTATTTCTTACTTCAGGTCACACGTTGTTAGCATCGCGTATTACTCCGATAAGTGGCACACTTATTTGTTACTTCAGGTCACACGTTGTAAGCATCGCGTATTACTCCGCTAAGTGTCACACTTATTTGTTACTTTGGGTCACATTAGAACGGCCTTGGAAAATGCATGAGAGAAATTCGCGTTAAGTTTCTATAACCACACGTATTTCCAATGTTGGAAGTTGATGGGGGTACTTATACGCTGTCCAAAAACCTTACGAAGAATTAAAATTAAGCAAAGAAATTGCAATTCTAGGATAAATGGTAACCACAGCTATTAAAAAATATAACTTTCATGAAAATCGGACTTAAATTAAGGAACGTTATGTCGATTTCAGGAGGAAATATAAAACCACGAACATTGGGGTCCCGTAAATTACCCTGAAAACTATACTTAAATTTAATATTTACTGATATAACCGAAGTTGTAGTTCAATTTAATCCTAACCTATCCAATAATATTTTTTTAACGTTACCGGACTTAATTTTTAACAAAATATCAACCACACAAAGCCAAACTACCGAAAACGGTAAATTGGGCAAATGTCCAACTTCTTGGGCTTCGATTTCAAAACTTTATGAAAGGCTATCAATGGCGATGCATGTATATTTGAACGAGATATCATTGACTCTTCTAGCCCTAACCGTTGAAGAGGTGAATGAATGAATGAATGAATGGATTTATTCGGTTCGCGTTATACAACGCGCTCTTTTAAAACAGGGCGGCTCCGCTTTGGGGAGCAGAACTAGCAATTATTTTTGAGAGGTATGCGCGACACGGCGGCATCGGCATCGGCTACACTGTACGTGAGACTAATACACACAAATCCTTAGGAGTGTGTGTAAAAAGGACTGTTTTTAAGCCAAATCATTTTAAATATTTTTTTAGAGAAAATACAATTTACAAAGTAGAATTTCAGAACTCACGCGTCTTATTTTATATGAGGTTCAATAATCCCACCTTCCGCTTCCAAACAAGTCCGTGCCGTATAAAGCATATTTTGAAACGAAGCACGGACCATCTCGGGAGTTACGAGTTGGAACGCTGCGATGATTCTCCGCCGTAGATCTTCTTCGATACTGACAGGCGTTTTACACACTTCCTCCTTGACTAATCCCCACAGGAAAAAGTCCGGCGGTGCGAAATCTGGGGACATCGGAGGCCATAGTACTGGAAAGCTCTTGCTTATCCATCGCCCAGGGAACTCGTTGATAAGGTTCTGTACGACGTGTCTTTCTTGGTGGGAAGGTGCACCGTCATTCTGGAACCCAAGGCGTGGGACGTCGACTAATGGCACATCTTACAACTCGTCTGCGACTTTATTTTGTAGTAAGGCCAGGTAGTTCTGCCTATTGAGTCGACGCGGAAGAACAAATGGCCCAATAACGTGATCTACCAGAAGATCAGCCTAGACGTTTAAACGGAATTGTACCTAATTGTGGTGAGGAAATCCCCAGTGCGGATTTTCATCACTCCGCATGTGGTTATTTTGGCTGTTAAACGGGCCGTATCTCCCAAAGGAGCACTCATCGGACACAAGAATCAGACGGAGGAAATCTTCGTTTCCGTCGGCTATTGTACAAAAATAATTACAGAAATCCCGCCGAAGTCGCTGATCGTAAAGTGCTTGGTGGAACGTGGCACGAAATGGGTGATAGTTATGACGGTCAAGGACCCTCTAAACGTAGTACTTTGACAATTCCAAAAAAGGCCATTCTTATGGTTGCTAAAGGGTAGGCGACGAAGTAGGAGATGACTATGGCTTCCATGTTGATGTTGTCATGGCCAGGTTCGCGGAATCTGATATTCACGTTGCCTTTGTTTTCAAAGAGAAGAGTGTGGTGATTTGGACGACTGTCAGGATACAACATATGAAATAATCAACTCACTGCAGGTGCATTTCGTTGACCATCTCCGTAGTATAATTCGACCATCATGGACCGATGTTAACAAGTATAACAAGGCATCTTTTCATTTTACTGCAGTACGTACAGACAACGATTTTAAAACTAAGCTATGTCTCTTTAAATACTAAAATGGAGCCACATTTAAAGCGACAGAGTAGTGCCAAATAAAAACGTGGAAATTCTGTTGGAATAAATTATTCGGTTTCATGGACTTCTTTCAACATTCTTGCCCCAAATATGACGCGTGAATTCTGGAATTCTACTATGTAAATTGTATTTTCTCTAAAGATTATTAAAAATGTTTCAACTTAAATAACAGTAAATATTTTATCATTACAAACATACGATCATTTCAAATTAGATAGGTTAGGTTAGGTTAGGTCAGGTTAGGTTAGTTCAGGTTAGGTTAGGTGCAAAATTTTAAAACGATGGTGCACAATGGTGCAAAATATTGCCAGTGACCAGCTACCACTAACTTGTGACATTAACCGGTAAGGTGCAAAATTTAAAAACGATAATGCACAATGGTGCGAAATACCCACAAAACTTTGTGGTATTACCTTTTCAAAAATATGCAAGTGGCGAGCTACCATTAAATGGCCCACCTATATGCAGGTCATAATGTGCATTTTTAGAATGGAAGTATGACATTAACCGGTATGATTCAAAATTTTGAAATGAGGGTGCACAATTGTGCGAAATACCCACAACACTATATGTGGTATTACCTTTTCAAAAATATGCAAGTGACGAGCTACCATTAACTTGGCCCGCCTATTTGCCGGTCATAATTTATATAAATTTTTAAAATGGAAGTATGACATTAACTGGTATTGTGCATAATTTTAAAACGATGGTGCACAATGGTGCAAAATACCTACCACACTATGTGGTATAACCTTTTCAAAAATATGCCAGTGGCGAGCTACCATTAACTTGGCCCTCCTATTTGCAGGTCATAATATGAATTTTCAGAATAGAATTATGACATTAACCGGTATGGTTACAACCCTATGTGGTATTACTTTTCAAAAATATGCAACGACGGCTGATTTCCTTTCAATGGGAAAAATTCCAGAAGACAAACATAAGTTAAAAATATAAGCAAAGGGCTCAAGTAAAATATTCTGATATCCCTTGAGTACAAAATTAGGAACGCCGTCGGTGCTTGAAGTTGTCGTAGGTTTCAATTTTAATTGCTTGATTAACATCGCCTGTTATTGGTTATGAAGTTATCCGTTTTTAATAGTGAAATAGACGTCTTGCTCTCGTCGAGTGTAGACGTCCGTTTTTTTCGCTCCGTCTTTTCCCGGCTTTTTTCGGCCCTAGGCTTAGCGAAGTTTGCGATTTAGGCTTTTTCTCGACTATGTCGTCGAGACCTGAGGATCCCGCGAAGATCTACCCTTCAAGTAGTGATCCACCGGATAGAGGACCACACATCCGGCAAGAGCCACCAACCGTTACCAGAGACCATGCTGTGGTTTTCAATTCTGAGCCTGAAATCTCTGCTATATAATACGCCATTGCTATCACCAAAGTAATTGGTAAGTCAAATACGATTCATTGTGGACGAATTTCTAAGGGAAGAGTTCTAGCCTATTTACGTACCCCCCAAATGGCTGAAGACCTGGCTATCTCGGGCTTCGAAATAAATAATATACAAGTCAATGTCGAACGCCTTACAAAATCATCGGAAAGAATCATACTATCGAACGTTATGCCTGAAATCCCACCCGAATATTTAAAACAAGTGATATCAAAATACGCTAAATTAACGTCAGAATTAACCAAAATTTATGTAAACATTATGAATATTGCAGCAAAAAAGGTCACCTAGTCGAAAATTGCTATAAAAAAAGAGCAGCCGATAGGCTTAACGAAGAAAACACCAACTTAAATGGAAACTCAGAGCAAACCGCGGAACGCAGAGAAACCGCGATAGAAACAACATATGCAAATATAACAAATCCAGAAATAGAACACTCATTTCAAGATAATGAAAATGCCCTTTGGGCCGATTCGTTTCCTTCTAGTCAAACCCCCTTAGCGGAGTTTAATACGCCAGAGACCCTTTCTTTCGAAAACTCACAAAATCTAAAAAAAACTACAAATACATCTATGTCTGAAAAAACCACTACGGAAACTACTCCACGAAATAAACGATTAGTTTCGGAGTTTACAACCCCACCAGAAGGTATAGTCTTGGAGGAAAACACTACCAAGAGGCAAAAACAACACCGACGGGAAGTCAAAGAAACAATCCATTATCACCAAACAAGTTGAAAGAAGTTCTTGACGAAGTCAAGGCGAAGAAACACCCAAAGACCTACGACCAAAAGTATACGACAAATTTCGTTGGCCTAGTGAACCAAATCTCCGACGTTGCACGAAAAGAGAAAAACTATACAGAAATAAATCGTCTTAGCAAATTGATTGAAAATTTAAGAAAACCATAAATTTTCAAACCTACTCACCATTATGAAATTAAGAATACTTACCCACAACACTAGAGGTCTAAAAAGCCATGTTAAATTTATCAAAGAGTGTAATACGCTAATCTCATCGTCTGCTCAACTAGCTTTCTGGCAAGAAACTCATTTAAAATATAACCCCGCCCCCAGAGCATTCAAAATTGTTTTACTCATAACTTGTAATGGTTTATCCAGCCACCAAGCGGCCGTTGCCTTAGTTTCTGATTACCAATACCTAATGCGTAATGATATAGCGAAAGATTTTGAAAATATTATCCCTGGTTACCTTCAGTGCTGTATTTTAAATTTTACAAACTTTAATTTTAGATATTTTATTTACAACATATACATACCACAATCCAATACAAGTGCAATATATTTACTCGAAAAGGTGATAGAACACATCGAAGAAAATAATGCTTTTAATATAATTTTATTGGGGGATTTTAAATGTACAATCGACCCAAAGTTAGACCGAATAAACACCGACGAAACTCGTTTACCACTATTACAAAAATTAAACCAAGTACTAGCTAAATATCATCTTATAGACGTTTACCGGAAGCTATTTCCTGAAGGGAAGGAAATGACTTGGCAAGCAGACTCCGACCCTAGTAAATAGGCACGTCTAGACCGCTTTTATGTTTCTCCTACCATTTGGCCATCTGTAGCTGGTGTCACAAAAGTATTAGGCACCACCACGTCAGACCATATCCCGTTGATTCTCGATCTTAATATCACCTCAGCGACGAATAACAGAAACATCAGCGACACCTGGTGCTTCAATAACGCACTTTTAAAAGACCCTAAGTTTGTAAATGTTTTCAACCATTTCTGGGGAAAGCGTATACTTGACCTACCAAACTTAGACCAAGATCTGCTCCCCTGGTGGGAAAAACAAAATACCTGATTAAAAATATTACTAAGGAATATACTTACCACTCTAAAGTCAACCGAACAAACGAAGCAAAACAGATACAAGAAAAATTAATCCAGAATCCAAACCTACCTGAAAATGAAAAAATAAAACTATTAAAGAGGTTGGAAGAAATTGAAAATATAAAGGTTGATGGAAAATATCCATCCAAGGAGCTCCTCAGACGTGAAAAGAATAAGACCGTTAATAGTATTTCGACAATTACAACGGAAAACGGTAACGAGACGACTACAAAATCCGAACTCTTTAAGGGAAGTAGTAACATACTATACAAAGCTCTTCGCAGACGAAAACACAGAAGATTGTAATGATTACATAAGCATTTTACCGCAACTAACAGAGGAGGAAACGAAAGATTGCGATTGCTTACTTCTAAAATCAGAAGTAGATAATATTGTGAAAAGTCTATCAAAAAACAAATCCCCAGGCAAGGACGGCCTAACCAATGAATTTTACCTGCTTTTTTGGCCTTTTATATGCGAGACAATTTTTAACATTTATTTATGCATTTTAAATCGAAATCATATTCCAAGCTCCTTCACGACCGCAATCATTACCCTCATATTAAAAAACGGCGACCCAAAAAAACTATCAAACTGGCGGCCAATTTCACTACTCAACTGCGATTTTAAAATTTGATCAAAATGTCTCGCCAGCCGAATAAGAAAATATATCGCTAAATTAATAGACCCTGATCAAACGTCTAGTATTCCCGGAAGGAACATTTTATCCAACCTGAACATTACCCGCGATACAATATACCATTTCAACTATAACTCCACCGACAACCTAGCGATTATTTCTTTAAACCAGACAAAAGCTTTCGACAGAGTAAAGCATACATATTTATTTAAAATTTTGAGACATGTAGGATTGGGAAATACTATTACAAAATTTATTCAGGCTGTCTACAACTCTGCCGAAGCGCGAGTTAAAATAAACAATACTTTGTCATCTAAATTTAGGATCGCTAAGGGTGTCAGACAAGGTGACCCACTCTCAAGTTTCTTATTCTGTCTTTCGATTCAACCTTTGCTTTGCCATCTTAGAACCAAACTAAAAGACCATTCGATAAATCTACCTTTTCTCCCAAGACCGTTATCAGTAATGTCGTTTGCTGATGACCTAAACTCTTTCGTCACGACAAACATTGGTTTTCAGATCCTAAATGATGAATGCATAGCGTATGGGGCGGTAAGCAACGCAAAATTCAATTTAGAAAAAGCCTTGGTCTATGGCTCGGTGGTTGGAGAAATAGATCTGATAATCCATTGGACGTCAAATGGAGTAGCGATCAAATCAAGATTCTTGGCGGTACGATGACCACTAAGGAAGACATCCTCAAAGACCACGCAGAAAAGCTAACAAACGACATTATTGACGATTTAACAAATCTTTCACAAACAGTTGAAAACCTTTCATACAAAACTCGTACGCAATTGTGTAATTTTTTCCTAAGCAAGATGTACTATATTCTTCCAATTCTATTTTTGCCCATTGATCTTTCGGAAAAACTCTTTCGAATGTGCGTCCAAGTAATTTGGGGGAGAGAAACACATTGGCTGAATTCTGAAGATATCAAACAGAAAACCATTGATGGAGGTCTCGGTCTACAGTCACTAACAACCCAGTGGAAAAATTTCGCTTTCACGAAACTTCAGAATCAAATCGCCCAAAGTTGTCACCCTATAGAAAACGCTTTCGTCACATACTATCTCAAAAATACAAATGTTTACAATTTCAGTTACGAAGTGTTTGGCATGCCTAAAATAGACTTAAAATATGATTTCTTGCCGAAATATTACGCGAATCTCTTCGATTTTTGGCATACGCTACCTGTGCCGTTAAAAAAACCTACCACCATTGATAGTCTACAAAAACTACCAATTCTATATAACCCGTTCATGGATCTCGAATTTTATCATCCAAAATGGAAAACTCCAGGTTTTAACTTTTTAGGGAACATTTTCAACCGTGATTCTATGTGCTTCAGGAACCCTTTTTTTAAATAAAGGACTGAGAACGCAAACAGAACGCGCCCTCTCGAGCCAATATGAAAAAATTGTAAAATTATGCAAATTAAATTTTGACTTTACACAAACATCTATTGTCCAAATTGACGAGGACAACAACAACCAAATAAACTTTCAAATTAAGATCAATAATGAAGATGTTGCCATCGAAGAAGTGTCAAAATTACAACGAAAAAACTTAATTACCCAAAAATCCCAGAATTTAAAAAATCGAATTTTAGCTCTTTTTACAAATAATAACGATATCATACCCAAACTAAATATTATTTGGTACCCGAGTTTTCTTCCGAAAGAAAATAATGTCCTTTGGAAGATCATCCTTGGCTCTATAACTACTCCTGTTGTTGCCGAAAAGATTTTTAATATTAGTAGTATTTGTCCTTTATGCGAAATTGACCGTGGAACAACAAAGCACATGTATTTTAATTGTCAGATTACCCAAGATTTCTGATATGAAATTGAAGTTTTAATCAGAACTTTTAACCCAGATTTTAAATTAAAAAATGAAATGTTTTGGTTTTATGCAGATAATCAAACAGCGTATTTTAAATTAATTGCAATTTTAATCAACATAGCCAAATTGTCAATTTATTACACCTACCAAATAAGAATGAATCTCAAAGATGAAAACCCAATGACCATGTTACGAAGTTACTTTAATAAAAAAAACTATTGTTATGTACCCTTACTGAATATGAATTCTACAAAAAAAGATGACAAAACTGTATTTATTGAATTTTTAAAATCTGAAAATTTTTATTATGTATTAGACCCTTTTTTGTTGTTTTAAATAAACGCTTTCTCCTTGTTTGAGAAAGTTTAAACTGAAAAAAAAATTAAAAAAATAGACGAATGTTTACCTTTATTTTTAGAGTTAACGAACGATCAAGTTTTTTTGGAATCGGAGCGTATAGAATTATTTATAGAATTATCATATAAGAGTTTATCTCGCTTCAGTAACTTTTTGTCAGGGTACTTTGAATAGAATAATTCTTAAAATTAAGAATAGAGGGAGATCTTTTATACTTCCTATGAATGTTCTTTTTTGTATTGAGCGCCTTCTTTAAATCAGCACTGAACCAATCCCGATATTTTTGTCGTTTATTTGTTTTGACAACATGATAATTATTAATGGCTCGTTTAGGTATTGCGATATCCATAGAGTTATTTATACAATTATTAAAAAAATCAACTGCTAGGTTTAAATCGTTAATATGACCAGTCAACGGGGTCAAGTAGATTAAAAAGAGAAGGATCATCTCCCTCTCTAAATAGATAAGAGTTTTTACATGTTTTTGTAATGTATCAAGAGAGCCATAATAAGTAACTGCAAAGGCAGGATGAAGAGGGTTCAGTTAAACTACAGGTAAATGGTGGTTGATAAGAACATTAGTAGAATTCCATAGACACAAATCGAGGATATTACCCAGGGAGTTACGTAAAACATTCTTGTGGGACAAACTGCATAACGACGCCAAATCAAAGAGGAATTCACTCTTTTTTGTTACATAGTAGGAGCAGTTTGTATTATTCCAATTAGACCAGGAGACTTTGGGAAGATTAAATTTGCCGAGCAATAAAACAGCGCCACTATAGGTAGAAAGATGGTTGTTAAGATGATTTCATGCATTAGAATACCGCTCGAGCGTAGTTGAAGGAGGCAAATAAATTGTGCCAATAAGTAATTTCCAGTTGTTTTTTAGACAGATTTCAATCCATACAGCTTCGAAATCTCCTTCTAAATCTGGTCTACGAGTACAACGGATACTATCGGTTATAGCAATAAGCGCGTCACCGTCAAACGAAGCACGGTCACTTCTATACACGTCGTAGTTTTCAGGGAAATAGTCAGTGTCGAGACCGTCGTGTGATAGGAAGGTTTCCGTTAGACAGTAAATGGAGATATTGTCAGAGACAACAATTTCAAATATATCGTCAGCTTTAGTGATTAACCCTCGTACATTTTGGTAAAAAATGGTCAAAGTATCATTATTCATTCTGTGGTTTCATCAGAATCCTTGGACTCTTCATTGATGTTACCATTAGTTGCATGTGTCTCATTGCTTTGGATAAATTTCCGATCCTCCTTTAGATCTCCAAAAAATTCAGTAATTAATGTATGAAGGGGAAAGTTATCTTGGTTTAAGAGCTGATCAAATTCATCAGTAGTACATGTCACTTTTGGTTTTTAGACGTATGCAGTTAATTGTGGTAAGTCCGCTATCAGTTTCTCTGAATTTTTACGAACTCAATATCCGTAATTAGAGGCGGAATTCTTTTTACAAAAAGAGCCTTTTCCCTTAAGTTGGCTTGTTTTGGTTGTGGTTTGATTGCTTTTATGACGTCAGAGGTTTTCTCTCCAGTTAAAAATACCTTGTTTCTTCTAGGTTTTTTATCGCTTGAATTTTAATTAGAAACTCGAGAATGTTGAAAGAATCTACCACTAGAGGTTTGAGATTTATCGGGTGCTGATATAATATTTGCAAAAGATTTCCCCGTTTTATTACTATAAGTCACAATAGTATAATCGCTATTATGACTATTTACATCAGGAACAGAATCGCGGTCGATAGAGTTTTTAGAAACCACATCATTAAAAATCCCGGATTTAGGCTTAAAAAGTCGAATTTCTTCAATGCATTCTTTTAACGCCATATTCTGAAGTTTGACACTGTCAAGCTGTAGCTTTAGGTCCTTGTTTAGGTTTTTGCAATCATTTATTTCGGCATGAAGGGTTTTTATCAGCATAGGGATTGAGGCGAGTGAACTATATATTTTATCGATAATGCCATTTTTGGTACGAATATTTCTATTTATATTAAAAAATGAGTTTAATAATTCGGATAGATTATCTTTCTCAGAAATATATATATATATATATATATAATATGTTTATATATATATATATTTTGCTATTTCTTGGTCTATAGCAGAAAAACTACATACGTAATCTTGATTTATGTTTCGGCAGTCATAATAAAGCTGTCGTTGAGACTAATTTACCACTTGTAAAAGAGGACAAACAACACCCTGCGTTTTGCTTGATTTACCACGATTATCTTGATCTCCGCCTAGACATACGTCATGAATATTACTAATACAGGGAAGGTGATTATCTATCATTATACAAATACATGGAGTCTCTTGATTGGTCCCCGTTATAAAAAATGAATGATGTTAACGAAGCTGTTGACTTCTTAAGTAAGAAGCTAAAGACAGCCATTGACAGCTTTGTCCCAGTTAAAGTGTATAACAAAACAGTTCGTAAACGGAAAAATAAAAACTTATTCCCTCGCTGGTTTTCCTCTGAACTAAAGAAAGCAATACACCGGAAACGCAACATACATCGTTAATTTAAACGCATCCCTACGGTCGTTAATAAAGAAAGTTTTACGCGTCAACGAAGTATTACTAAATATCTTTTATCAAGGGACAAATCCGCTTATGAAAAAACCATATCCGACTCGGTAGGCCGCGACAGTAAAATTTTCTGGTCTTACGTGAACGCTAAAAGGCACGACTCTAGACAGCACTTGAACCTCTTGAAGAATAATCGCCTTTTAACCATGAACTTTGACATTGCAAAAGAGTTTGCTACTAGCTTCCTTAATATAGCTCACGAAAATGGTCATCCTAGTGTTGATTTTAATTCCCTACCAGAAATTCAATTTAAAAGTTTTTAACTTACGAATCACAGAGGAAGATATACGCGATGCTGTAAAGAAAGTCAAGCCCACATTATATTCAGGAAGCGATGGAATCCCAAACTTTGTCATCAAAGACTGTAATGTGACTTTAATTGAGCCGTTAACCTTCATCTTTAATCTCTCTATTCAGAGTGGAATTTATCCCAGTGCCTGGAAGACTGGTGTCATAACGCCCGTATTCAAAAAAGGGTTTCAAGGCGATCTATCAAATTATCGTCCGATCACAGTACTAAACTCCATCGCCATGTTTTTTGACTACGTGATCCATAAACACCTCTACGAGTGGTTTAGTCTTTATCTACCTGAGACGCAACATTGGTTTGTACGAGGTCGTTCGGTTGAAACCAATTTAGCATGTTTTGCAAATTACGTACAACCGTTGGTTACAAATCGTGGTCAGGTCGACACAATATATGTCGATCTGTCCAAGGCCTTTGACAGGGTGTCACACCCAAGACTATTACAGAAACTGGAACATCACGGTTTAACTGGATCCGTGCTAAAATGGGTGATGGACTACCTCACGAATCGAAGTAACTACCTGAAAATAAATGGTGAAATAACTAACGGTTCGTACCCGGTTAAGTGTGGGGTCCCTCTAGGCTCATCGTTGGGTCCACTGTTGTTTAACGTGTACATATTTGACATCCCGCATCTTATTAAACATTCTAAATTATTACAATTGGCTGACGACCATAAATTAAGCAAAACTATAAATACTCTGAATGATTGCAAATTTATTCAGAATGAATTAATCGCATTAAAAGAATGGTGTCAGCCAAACAATATTCCAATTAAAAACGATAAAACAATAGTAGTGTCCTTTACTCGTTAATCTAATAAAATTGTATAAAATTATAATTTACACGGCTCGATCCAAAATCGTCAAGATAAAGTCAATGACTTGGGAGTAATATTTGACCAAAAACTACTTTTTACTTCAAACATAAACCATATTATAAAAAAGCTGACGAATTAATAGGTGCATCTTATAAAATATCTAAGCAAATTAAATCCATTCCCTGCTTTATAGCTCTTTATAAATCTATGATCAAACCCGCGATTACCTATTGTTCAGTTGTCTACAGCAGTACCTGTAATAATTATTTAAAAAAACTAGAAAACATCCAAAAAAAAGGATACCATTTATGTAAATCTGTTTCTGGTGACCCAAATTAAAATAATACCTATGAATATTTTTTATCAAAAAGTAAATTAGATAAAGTTACTCAAATTTTACAAAAAATCGACGATAAGTTCATAAACAATTTAATTATCTCGCGTACGCAATGCCCCGAACTTTTACAATGTTTAAATTTAAATGTAACAGGAAACGGAAAACCTTTTATGCAACACAGAACCAATACAGCTTCACAAATCATGTTATGACAAACTTTAATGTATACGCTGAAGACAATGATATTTTTCAAAAAGGTATTGCAATGTGTAATTTAATAATTGGCCCATGATCTCAAATTCTGTTTTAGGTACGATTTTGAAATTTTCAAGTCGTATACAAGATGTAAGGGGAAACTTACTTCGAAAATCTCGATGACCTTGAACCATGTCTTCAAGGTCATCCAAAAACTAACTCGAGAACGATAAATGTTACAAAGTTGGTTCCAATTAGAAATGTGTTCCACGTGAATTTCTTAGTACCAATAGCTTTGACCTGATCAGATTTGACCAATAGGAAGCCGAGAAATGCTAGATGAACAACAAGAAGGTCGTTAAGTTGATTACGTGTCGGAAGCGAGGTTCGGGAGCTTATACCTCTTAAGATACTCGTGTTAGAGTACTGAAATTTGCTAAACAACCTCATCAAGATTGAGGGTCTTTAGTTTAAAAATTTCAATGACCTTGAACTATGTCTTCAAGGTCATCCAAAAATTAACGTGATAATCGTAAGTGTTAGATAGTTGGTTCCACTTAGAAAAGTGTTCTACGTCACATTGTAGGTCTAATTAGCTTTGATTCGATCGAATTTGACCAAACGGAAATCGAGGAACGGTTTTTCAAAATCACAAAGGCTGTTAAAATGAAAATTGAAAGAAAACGCACGTAACTCAAAATCCATTCGTGTTACATCGAAATTTGCTAGACAAACTTATTATGAGGGGAGTTTTTCAAGTTTGTAAAATTGGATGACCTTTAAGACGTGGTTTAAGGTGTGAAAACATTATCTCGCGATCCATTGGGTTTAGAAACCAGGTTTCAATAGGCAATTTGTTTATCACCACTTTATCGTCAAAGTAGTTTTGAACTATGTCTTTAAAGACATTTAAAAATGACCTTGAGCAATAACTTGATAATGAATCAGCTTAAACCACGTCGTCAAGGTCATCCAATTTTACAAACTTGAAAAACTCCCATCATTATGAGTTTGACTAGCAAATTTCGATGTATCACGAATTGGTTTCGAGTTATTTGCGTTTTCTATCAATTTTCATTTTAACAACCTTTGTGATTTTGAAAAACAATTCCTCGACTTCCTATTGGTCAAATTCGATCGAATCAAAGCTAATTTGACATACAATGTGACGTGGAACACTTTTCTAAGTGGAACCAACTTTCTAACATTTACGGTTCTCACGTTAATTTTTGGATGACCTTGAAGACATAGTTCAAGGTCATTGAAATTTTTAAACTTAAGACCTTCAGTCTTGATGAGGATGTGTATCAAATTGTTTTTCATCTAGAATTTCTCGGCTTCCTATTGGTCAACTCCGATCAGGTCAAAGCTATTGGTACTTAAAAAGTCACGTAGAACACCTTTGTAAATGGAACCAACTTTGTAACATTTACGATTCTCAAGTTAGTTTTTGAACCATGTCTTCAAGGTCATCCAAGGTCATCGACATTTTCGCAGTAAGTTTCCCCCTACATACGACTTGATAATTTCAAAATCGTACCTAAAACAGATTTTGAGATATTCGCCCTGGTTCGTTTATTAGTGGACACCCTGTATTGTTTTAATATGCATGTGTCGTTAATTTTTTTATTTTTATATAATTTTTATAACTTGTGCTTCTTCTTAGTACTAATTTTTTTTGGTGTTTAAAATTTGTTGGTCGTATGTACTGTTTTATTGCACAATAAACTATATATATATATATATGTTATATACATACATCCAAGTCGAAAGGTCGACACAATGTACTAAGTTATTGTAACCGCAGTATATCCAAGCGTTTACAGTTAAAAATGTCTAATTGTTCAGTATATTGGTTGCAGGTTTGTTACATTCTTTGCATCGGGCTTAAAATCTTTGTTAAACTAAATGTAAGGGGTTTGCGAATGTTCTAGCCTGGTACATGGAAATTGATAAAAGGAATTAATTCAGTTAGATGTGAAAGTTTTATCAACCGCCACACAAAGACAATTTCGCGTCTAATGGTGTAAAATTTTATTGTTTGCATGACTAAGCAGCCTATTAAGTACATGTAGTCGTAAGGTTGTTGGGGGAGGAAAAACGTGTGCAAATATTCCACGAATTTTCTTTGCACTCCCTCAACTCTCTGAATTTGGTAATCTGAGCAGCCACCCCATGATAAAATGTCATATGTCAGTTGATGTAGAGGTTTTTGAAAGATTTGACCGATTTCAGTGCCCGAGCCAAGCGAAGGACCCCGAATAGCAGACGTCGAGAACGACCAATGACGTTTGACACCTGTTCTCGGAAATAAAGGCCACTGTCCAACCTTATACCCAGGTCTTTAAGACAATGTTCTTGGTACTTGGACAGCTTTGACTGTATAGTTGCACATATTTGTGTTGGTTTTTCGAGTGAGTGATATAACCTGGCTCTTCGAACGGTATATAAGCATGTTGTTGTTGGAACACCAAGTTGCCACATTGTTTAAATCTTCCTGTAGGGCCTTACAGTCGGTCTCACACGTGATGTTTTTATAGACTTTGTTATCAGTTGCGAATTGTTTGACTTTTGAGTTTTTTATGACGTTGGGAAGGTCGTTAGTGTATATGTTATATAACAATGGGCCCAACGAGTTCTCTTGAGGAACCCCGCAGGTGGAAGCGTAGGAGACCGTGGTAACCTGGCCGTTGACCTTTTTTATGTTGGATTGGTTGGTGAGGTAGTCCAGTAGCCATCGGGAGAAGTTACCGGTAAGACTGTAGAGGTTTAACTTGGGCATAAGAAGGGGATGGGACACACGGTCAAACGCTTTGGATAGATCTAGAGAGACGACGTCGACCTGACCTCTAGATAAGACAGTAGGCATGACATCGTTGAGAAACGAGATGTGGTTTTTGACCACTGAGCACGCTTTCAAGAATCCGTGTTGGTGTTCAGTGAAATTGGGTTTAAACCAATTGCAGAGGACTTCGTGCATTACCGAATCGACGATCTTCGCAAATCAGCAGATAAGAGAGATCGGACGGTAGTTTTTAACGTCACCAGAGAACCCGGATTTAAAAATCGGGGAAATGACAACTGTCTTCCACAGAGTGGGAAACACGCCTGAGATAATAGATTGGTTGAAGATATGGTGTAGGACCGGTGCCAAAATATCAAGGCAACCTTTTATAATAAAAATTGGGAAGTGAATAGGTGTTAGGGTTCTGAACGTTATCAGTGGCGATATTTTTTAAATTAGTTTTGAATGCTGTGGCTAACGTTGTCGGGTCAGACGTTAATTTGGAATTGATCTGTAGAGAGATAGGGGATGCTTTGGCCTTGAGTCTCGCATCGACAAAATTCCATAGACATTTGGGATTCTTAAGCGACTGCTCATAAACTGATTCAGAGTGTAGCCGGCGGTCAGTGGATAAAAGAGTTTTCGCCCAGAAAGATTACATCATCTTCAATGGTGGAGAGTTTTGAAGAGAGCAATGCTTGATTGCTGATAACGGTGGTCGGACTATGTTTTTGGGTGAGATAAATATTACTGATGATCAGAGATGAAGTATTCGTTTTAACCTGTACAAAGACGCATTCGTCCAGAACCTCAAGATCAGGGCGGTGAAGCGCGGTGTATTTGTTAGCGATAGCGATTAAGACCCCACCACCGAAGGCAGTGCCATCAATAGAGAGTCTGTCAGATCTAAATACATTAAACGAAGAAGGGAAAACGTCTATGGTAAAGTGATTTTCAGTAAGCCAATTTTCAGTTAGGTAGATTGGATGGTTATTGAAAATAATATTTCTGTAGAGTTCTAAAGATTTGGTGCGGAGACCCCTAACGTTTTGGTAGAAAAGTTCTTAGTTATGTTTGTTTGTGCTGTTCATTATTGGGAAGAGGTATAAGTAGTTGATCCGTAAGGGGCTCTGGAGTTGAGGAATGAGTCAAAGTCTTGACCGCTGTAGCAGTGCCATGTTGCATCTTGTGGGTTTTTGGACTAATCTCGGATTCATGACGCCGTTCGTCATAGAGGCGTCCTATAAATTCGTTAATTAAACAGTCAACCGGGTAGGTGTTGATATCTAGCAGGACCTGGTATTCCGACATCTCGGATGACACATACAATAAAGAATAGGAAGGAAAGCGGGTTCTCAGGCGTCTTGGGGTCATTTTCCTTGTTTAAGTATTCCTTCAATTCCTGCGACGTGAGTGTTGGGTCGATTCTAGGAACGTACACCGCTTTGCGGCGAGCTTTTCGAGGAATCGATTTCAGCTTGGTAGAGGAATTAGAGCCCTTAAGTTTTAATTTGAACATTTCATCGGATTTTATGTCGATATGGAGGGTTGCGTTGGCCATCCCCGCTTGCGGTAGATAGTGTCGCGGCCTTAGTTGTCCCGGCCTTGGTTGTTACGCCCCTTGTCGTAGGTGGTGGGTGCCTGGCGGGCTCAGTGTTACCCTTGTTAAGGGGTTGGCTTTCTTGAGACCTGGATATCTTTGTCACAAAGGTTTGACTAGGCTTAGATTTAGATGGGCTCTGTGGCAGAGAGAAATAAAGTGGCTTTGGCAAGAGAGCCGTATCGGTCGAAATTTGAGCACTGTCGCGCTTGAGGAAAAGCTCTTTTAAAAGACAATTTTCGTTTTTTAAGTCATCTCCGATTGCATACAAGTCATCTCCGATTGCATCGTTGATAATGTAGCGAGAATTTTGTTGAGTGTATCCTGCATTGACTCGAATACCGAACCCTCATCTCGAATTAGGCTGTGATTTTGATGGAATTCATTCAGGATCTCCGTGAGAGTGGACGGATCGACAGACTCAGGCTTGTCGGGTGTTGATGGTATGAAGTCCAGAGCATAAGCGTTGAGCGGAGACTCATTATCAGCGGAGGCGGATGTCAGACCGTCCCGTAGGCAAACAGCGCACAAGTAGTCAGCCTTGCACTTATGAGCTATATATTGATCGTTTTCAATTTTAGTGCACTTGACATGCACTGTTTTAGCGCAGGATTTACATTTAAGTTTTTTTGCTTCCCTATAAATGATTCGCCGCAATGTAAACATTTAAAAGCAGAGCCGTCCATTATAGACCAGGCTGCCTAAGCACGAAAACAATAGTAGCTCAATACTTAAGAAGAAAAACGCATGAAGTATATATACACTTACCAAATAATAACGCTAGTCTAAAAGTGTACATCCCGAAATCAATAGTGCGATAGAACACTTTGGTCTAGTCGAAAAAGAAAAACAAAAAAAAAACAAAAAATACGTTGTCGGCAGTCCCGCGACAGAATACACCCTCTAAATTCCCTTGAAAATCGACATCTTGATAAGACGTTAAAAATTTGGGGATAGATGAATAGCCAATATAAAAAGCTAACCTTAAATAATGTAAAACAATAGAGTTAATCGTGTTATAACGGAAAGCCGTGTTAAATGAGACACGTAATACACCACTAGAAAAATAAACATAAAAAGGAGTATTGGTCAATTGAGAAACAACTAAAAAGTGAATAAAATAAAAAAAAGTAGAACCAACGAGTCTGTGTGTTTTTATGACGGCGAACTGAATTAATAGAAATGATGGTCAACAACCAGAGACAATTAAACACAATCAAAGAAAAAAATAAAGATGCACAACGAGCACACCGAACGCACACAACAAAACCTAGCTGAACAGCACGTCGCCCACACCTGAAATCCCAAAGCACAGGTGACAGTATGAAAAAGCCAGGACCAGACAGACCAGTCGCGAAAATAGACGTATCGCACAAATAACCACTAAAGCCAATGAGCCGCAAACCGAGAAACCGGAAATTAAATAAACTAATTAAGCAAGGCGTCCGGGAGGCAGAGTTTGTGGATGGCCGTGTGAGGACGACCACTAATCCCCCAACGGGTGGTTGTCATACTTCCGCCACGGGTGTCCCAACCCTATCCCCAAGTATCCCCCCGTTGGCGTGGCCGTAACACATATCTCGCACGGGATTAATCAAATGGACGAGCGGACTGAATTGTCCCACCCGTTACAATCGCTCATAACGAGCTTCTAAAAAAATTAAGCAGCGAAAACACAATGCCAAAGGGCCAACACGTTTACTAAATAAAGCTGGAGAAAAACAGCACCAGAGAAGCACAACTTAACAATTAGTGAAATGGAGTAACTAAGCTAAAAAGATGAAGAACACTCCCGCGTGTACACATGGGATTAGATTAAATTAAAATTACATGTGTTGTTCTTCACATATTTATATCTAAATTGATGTATGTGAAAAGTATAGAGGAGCTTACTATCTAGATACATTCCCATGTCTTTGAAATTTTGGGCCCACGTTAAAAGACTACTATTTAACTTATAAGGGAAGCGTACAGGATTGGTTTTACAAGTAAACTTTACAACCACCGTTTTAGTTTCATTGATAGGTATATTATTTTAATTGCACCTACTATCCAAGTTCAAAAGGTCGTTATGAAGAGCTTTACAGTCTGAACTAGAATTTTTTACGTTAGCCAATTTGTGGCCATCTGCTAATTGTAAGACCTTTGAATCTCGAAGTAGTGCTGGAATGTCGAACGTATACACGTTGAATAATAGTGGAACCATTGAGGACCCTTGGGGAACCCCGCAGTTGACACTATAAAATACATCAGTCAAAACTTCATTTATATTAATATCATTTTATCTATTACTGAGATTTTCACGTAACCAATCAATTAGAGGACCGGATAGGCCGTGTTGAGACAATTTATCTATAAATCGAGGGTGCGAAACCCTATCGAAAGCCTTCGATATTTGTAACCACCGGGTCAATATAGTTAACAAAGTTGACAAGGTTGGTGTCTACAGATCGACCTTTAGCAAAACCGTGCTGAGTTTCTGGAATGCTCAACTTAAACCAGTTATAGAAATGCTTATGAGCGACGAAATCAAACACCATACTGGAGCCATTTAGTA